>NC_056726.1:984508671-984513671 GCF_019279795.1 Protopterus annectens | reverse complement strand
ATGATATATTTTCTTCCATAGTATAAATGTTATCCAATTATCAAAAATATGCTTCACGTTCATTTTTAGAAAAAGGTTTTGCCTCCCAAGCATATAAATCCAGATTGGTGTAGATGGGTGCACAACTTGCACCCATTGATAATGCCTCTGGTCTTTCTAAAAAACTCACCTTCAAAGGAAATAAAATGATTTTCTAAAATAATTTCCATAACCTCCATTATGAACTGGACCATCATGTTACTCAAATTAGTAAGTTTTCTAATAGCTTCAAAAAATAAACTTAGGCCCGCCTGATGGGGAATGGATGTAAATAAGTCTACAACATCAATGGTCATGAACAGCAGTTGATACTATACCATTTTTTTTCAATTTTAGAAAGAAAGAATGTCCCGGGAGTCCTTAAGAAAATATTCTAGAGGTCTAATAGAATTTTGAATAAGTCTATCAATAAAGACACTTAGGGAATATGTAGTACCATTGTGGACTGCTAGTCACCCTATAAGGAGGTTGAAAATATTGTTGTGCACTTTTGGAATACTGAAGGCTATTAGAACCACTGAAATGAAACCCTGAGTAAGGTATAAAACACAGCAGAGCGAGTGGGGTGAGTAAGGTTTAAAGCATAGAGAGAGAGTGGGGTTAGTAAAGTATAATGTACAATAGAGAGAGAGTGGGGTGAGTAAGGTATAAAGCACAATAGAGAGAGAGACAGAGTGGGGTGAGTAAGGCATAAGGTACAATAAAGATAGAGTGGGGTGAGTAAAGTATGAAGCACAATAGAGAAAGTGGGTTGAGTAAGGTATAAAGCACAATAGAGAGAGAGAAAGTGGGGTGAGTAAGGTATAAAGCACAACAGAGAGAGAGAGAGAGAGAGAGACTAGGGTGAGTAAGGTATAAAGTACAATAGATAGAAAGTGGGATGAGTAAGGAATAAAGTATAATAGAGAGAGAGTGGGGTGAGTAAAATATAAAGCACAATAGAAAGAGAGTGAAGTCAGTAAAGTATAAAGGACAGTAGAGAAAGTTTGTGGCGCAGTAGAAAGGAGCACATGGGAATTATGCAAGGAATAATGCTCAACAAGGTGTGTGTTAGTGTGTAAATATTGCCTGCTAGGGGGTGTTATGAGGTCCAATACTAAAGGTGGAGGGCATATACACCCACAGAAGGGCATTATTTATACAATAACATATACCCTGGAGGCCATCATAGCACTTAGTGAATGGTATGTCTGTAAAATTGTTTTACTTACTTTTTTATTACTATATTATTTAAAATAGCTCCTCTGCCTAATGTTTTAAACTTGCTGTTCTATATGTAAATGGGGATGGAGGAAGTATTTTACATCCAAAATATAACATTTTCAAAAAATATCCAGATACTTATTTCATTATTTGTCCATTTCTAATAAAATATCTGGTTTGTTGACAGTTATTGAGGACTGAAGTCACTAAATGACATACATTAGACTTTCAGAGTTTACTTCCTTCAGAAAACACGTTAGAACAAATCCTGTTATTCAAGTAACTTTCCAGTTTTATGAGAGCAATATTTAAAATCTGTTCCTGTTTTTGAGTCTTTGTTCCGTTTTACTTTAGGCTTTATCCAGGTTTCTTGAACTAAGAGTTGGAGAATTATTTAAACCAGAAATATGATGATGAGTCAAATGCTGCATGATTTTTAGTGCATAATGTGGCAGATCTCCATTTGCATAGTAACTTCAGTAAACAGCTCCGATTTATGCTAATTGGTCTCATTCCACCATTTTACACTGCAAGTAACCGTGCACTGCACCAGTAGTTTAGAAATGGCATAGCCAAATTAAAATCATTTGTGGGTTATGAAAATCAGGAATCATTGTAATTTATTACATGCTGGACATTTTCCTTGCTTTAACAGAAATCTATGACATCTGTCCCAGTCAGACTTTCCCAGTAAACAAATGTTAAATAAATAAATAAATGTAATGCTATTTTCACTACTTACATGTGACATGAATGGGAATGTGTAAATTGCCATTGTTACTGTTGTGTACATGTGTCAGGCTGCCTACTGCTTACAGTTGTCACTCTCAATGAGTAAAGGCCAGGAGAACATTAAACATCAGGTTGTAGGCTTTCTACTTTCCCTCACAGCAGAATACCTGCTTTTCCCCTGAATGTGTTATGGTTGGGCCACAAGTTTTTCACATTTTTTGCTTCCCCCGTAATACCAGAGAAATAAATTCTGATGCTCTAAATGGTATCATTGCAAACAAGCAAACTTAGGCAATAACTGCTTTCTCTCTAGAGTGCAATGAAAGACTAATGTATGCCTTCATTCATATTCCAATACCATACAAAGATCTTTCTGGTGAAAACAAATGGGTGACAGCCCCCTTCATGCTGGGCAGCCTAGGTCTCCATCCTTCAAATGATGGAAGGAATGGAAACCCCTCATTCTGATAATGTCTTGGACTCTGTTGACACAAAACAAGGACACACTGATACAGATGAATCTCACTCATTAAACTGATCATAATGCAATCCAAAGATAGCAAGTGTCATTTTGTCACAGTATTTAAAACAAGTTACAACATGATGTAGCACCAGGGAATAGGACACAGGAGAGACAACTAAAGTCCCAAGGACAATTGCTTTCTTATGGATGTTCGAAGGACATATAGAAGACATCTATTTGGAAGGGGGCAAGGGGGCAAACAGGCAGAGACAGCTAAGGTTTCAACTTCAGTGATAGGTGACCTGTACTCATAAGGCAGTCACAGAAGGCTACTGTGGCAATTACCTCAGCGATGTGAAAGAAATCATAGCAAAGAAAAAATAACAAAACCTCTTGTCATAATAGAAATACTTTATGGAAACTAACAGCCCGCTTAGGCTAGGGTTGACAATGTACGTAAAAATAACAGTGCAGTCAGCTTCCTGTTGAGAGGTTGCTAATCAGTTTTGGGATCTCCACAGGGTACTAAATGAGGTAGCTATGGTTCTACTAAAGCATTAAAGTTAATCAAGTTATAACAATGAATGGCAGAAATTAAAATGATCTTCTAAAACTGTATAAGGGGAACTGGAAGTGAGAAGGAACATGCAAATGTTTTCACTGTGTGATAAATATAATTGCAACAAAATATACAAAGGCTGCATGTTACATATTGTGCTTGCTTGACATTTAACTGATCAATATTAATATGATCAAGCACTTAAGGTGCTATAATACTATCAGCTGTCAGAATTAATTCAGAACTAAGAAAAACATATTGCAAGTCAGATGTTTGTGCAAGACCTGGCTAAAGCTGTGACACATTACTGAGCTGAAATGGTAAAGAAGTGTATTACCTTCATCTCCTAACTCTTCTGTGGGATCTTTTGAACTATCTGCAAAAAGAAAAAACACTGATAAGAAATTATACACTATATTGTACTATATTTTGTTTGTTGTTTTTCTAATATAGATTAATGTTTACATTATATATGGAATATCAGCACTGAGTATTGAAAATGCAAAAGTTCCATTCATTCAGCCATCCATCCATCCTTCTATCACAAGAGTTTCTCAAACTTTCATCCTGCCAAGAACTTTCTCCAGTTAATCATGTGTGATCTGATTGCATTCTTCAGGAAATTGCCATATATAGAGATACGCATAATGCCCCCCATCTTTCCTAGGGTCTCCTCCTTCCCAGTAGGCAGCTCTTTGTATACCTTTTCTAAGAAGAACCCTGAATGCATCTTCATTAGGTGCACACATTACTTCAAATGACCACCATCTATACTCCAAGATCTTTCAGACTGCTAGGGTCCTGAGTTTGAATCAGCAAGAGAAAGTGATTAGAATTGCTGAACCTGAGTTCATTTTCAATCCTTTCTGAGTACCTTCAAGTGATAAGCCTGTTTTTTTTTTGTTTTTAATTATTATTATTATTTTTTGTAGAAAATCTCAACATGATGACACTGATGCATAGCTCATATTGTATATATCATAAGAAATGGCAGGCCAATAAATTAAAAAAGAAAGCTGGGTGCCAATGTCTCAGGATTAAAAAAATGTGTCCACTCCTCATATAAGTACTAATGCTAGCATTGGAAAAAAGGCAGTGTAGAATCTTCAGATCATGCAAACATTCTTGCCACAGGGTTAGGCCACACTGGTGGATTCCCCCCCACCACAACAGAAGGAAGAAGCAGTAAAAAAAACATAGGTCAAGCAATAAGCATTGAGTCTATAAAGTGGACTGTTGAGGAAAAAAAGATATTATGTGTTCTTAATATTTATACAACAAACCCAGAATTTCCAAGCAGCAAAGTCTATACAGCAATAGCAATAATTCCATATGAATAAAGGCGTCATTTGTGGGTGCATTGCAGGTGCCAAGAAGGGCAGTCTTGACAAACATTAAAGACTGAAGCAATACTAATTTCATGAACTCAAATTACACCCTGACTCTGGAATAGGATGCATTCCTGTCGCAATTTTAGAAACCCAAAACATTTGGTGAAATTGAAAAAAAGGGAGAGGAAACCTCATGTCAGTTGGTTGTAGATATTAGCGTATATTTTTATTAGCTAGGAAGGCTTGTTAGGTGAGGGTGGGGCCATAGGGTGGGCAGCAAATTGGGAGTTTAATTCTATCACTCTGGTATAACTCCACAGTTCTGTCACTATTGCACCCACCCTTTGCCCAATCATCTGATACCCATCTACTTCATGTTATGTAGAAAACTTTAAGATATGAAAATTCCTCCATTTTAAAGAGGATAATCTCTCCTCACGAGATTGAGCAATTTCCTCTTTTCTGACAGTATGCTATGAATAATGACTCAGAGGACATGATTTTTATCTGGCCCCTTCACGATCAGCAGTGAAACAAATTTGTGTTAGCAACCCCAATCATTTGAGCCTAAAAGGACATACTTACCAAGGAGGAAAAAAAGAAAAGCAAATCAAATCTGTCACAGCACCAGGGTAGACACTGTTCAGACGTCAGCTTTATCTTGCTATCCAGG
>NC_056726.1:984441171-984503671 GCF_019279795.1 Protopterus annectens | reverse complement strand
GCCACACTGCGTGGTACCTTTATAGTTGGGTTGAATTTGAACTTTCAAATGGTCAAAGAAATATTTAAGGTTTTTGCCCATTTTATACACAATCTGGGCATATCACCCAGTATTTCAAACAGTTTTGGATTAGCCCTAAAATGACCCATTTCCTCCTCATAATATCTTTGACTTCTTTTGAACCAATACCAAAAGGCACCCCCCCATACTGTTAATAAAATTTGATATCCCAATTTCTTTGTTACTAGGAGGTGGGGGTTCATTATTGGTGTTAATAGGGGGTTAAATCTCATCCCCCATGCCTGTAATATTTTTGATACAAAGGAATCATTAAATCATTTTTGTAAAGGGTTATGCCAAGTAATCAATGCTACTATTGGAAAAAGTGCAAGTGAATTTAAAACATGGGGAGACTTGATTCAAATTACATAAAACTTATTTGATACAATGAGATATTTTCTTCCATAGTATAAATATGTTATCCAATTATCAAAAATATGCTTCACGTTCATTTTTAGAAAAAGGTTTTGCCTCCCAAGCATATAAATCCAGATTGGTGTAGATGGGTGCACAACTTGCACCCATTGATAATGCCTCTGGTCTTTCTAAAAAACTCACCTTCAAAGGAAATAAAATGATTTTCTAAAATAATTTCCATAACCTCCATTATGAACTGGACCATCATGTTACTCAAATTAGTAAGTTTTCTAATAGCTTCAAAAAATAATCTTAGGCCAGCCTGATGGGGAATGGATGTAAATAAGTCTACAACATCAATGGTCATGAACAGCAGTTGATACTATACCATTTTTTTTCAATTTTAGAAAGAAAGAATGTCCCGGGAGTCCTTAAGAAAATATTCTAGAGGTCTAATAGAATTTTGAATAAGTCTATCAATAAAGACACTTAGGGAATATGTAGTACTATTGTGTGCTGCTAGTCACCCTATAAGGAGGTTGAAAATATTGTTGTGCACTTTTGGAATACTGAAGGCTATTAGAACCACTGAAATGAAACCCTGAGTAAGGTATAAAGCACAGCAGAGCGAGTGGGGTGAGTAAGGTTTAAAGCATAGAGAGAGAGTGGGGTTAGTAAGGTATAATGTACAACAGAGAGAGAGTGGGGTGAGTAAGGTATAAACCACAATAGAGAGAGAGACAGAGTGGGGTGAGTAAGGCATAAGGTACAATAAAGATAGAGTGGGGTGAGTAAATTATGAAGCACAATAGAGAAAGTGGGTTGAGTAAGGTATAAAGCACAATAGAGAGAGAGAAAGTGGGGTGAGTAAGGTATAAAGCACAACAGAGAGAGAGAGAGAGACTAGGGTGAGTAAGGTATAAAGTACAATAGAGAGAAAGTGGGATGAGTAAGGAATAAAGTATAATAGAGAGAGAGTGGGATGAGTAAAATATAAAGCACAATAGAAAGAGAGTGAAGTCAGTAAAGTATAAAGGACAGTAGAGAAAGTTTGTGGCGCAGTAGAAAGGAGCACATGGGAATTATGCAAGGAATAATGCTCAACAAGGTGTGTGTTAGTGTGTAAATATTGCCTGCTAGGGGGTGTTATGAGGTCCAATACTAAAGGTGGAGGGCATATACACCCACAGAAGGGCATTATTTATACAATAACATATACCCTGGAGGCCATCATAGCACTTAGTGAATGGTATGTCTGTAAAATTGTTTTACTTACTTTTTTATTACTATATTATTTAAAATAGCTCCTCTGCCTAATGTTTTAAACTTGCTGTTCTATATGTAAATGGGGATGGAGGAAGTATTTTACATCCAAAATATAACATTTTCAAAAAATATCCAGATACTTATTTCATTATTTGTCCATTTCTAATAAAATATCTGGTTTGTTGACAGTTATTGAGGACTGAAGTCACTAAATGACATACATTAGACTTTCAGAGTTTACTTCCTTCAGAAAACACGTTAGAACAAATCCTGTTATTCAAGTAACTTTCCAGTTTTATGAGAGCAATATTTAAAATCTGTTCCTGTTTTTGAGTCTTTGTTCCGTTTTACTTTAGGCTTTATCCAGGTTTCTTGAACTAAGAGTTGGAGAATTATTTAAACCAGAAATATGATGATGAGTCAAATGCTGCATGATTTTTAGTGCATAATGTGGCAGATCTCCATTTGCATAGTAACTTCAGTAAACAGCTCCGATTTATGCTAATTGGTCTCATTCCACCATTTTACACTGCAAGTAACCATGCACTGCACCAGTAGTTTAGAAATGGCATAGCCAAATTAAAATCATTTGTGGGTTGAGAAAATCAGGAATCATTGTAATTTATTACATGCTGGACATTTTCCTTGCTTTAACAGAAATCTATGACATCTGTCCCAGTCAGACTTTCCCAGTAAACAAATGTTAAATAAATAAATAAATGTAATGCTATTTTCACTACTTACATGTGACATGAATGGGAATGTGTAAATTGCCATTGTTACTGTTGTGTACATGTGTCAGGCTGCCTACTGCTTACAGTTGTCACTCTCAATGAATAAATTCCAGGAGAACATTAAACATCAGGTTGTAGGCTTTCTACTTTCCCTCACAGCAGAATACCTGCTTTTCCCCTGAATGTGTTATGGTTGGGCCACAAGTTTTTCACATTTTTTGCTTCCCCCATAATACCAGAGAAATAAATTCTGATGCTCTAAATGGTATCATTGCAAACAAGCAAACTTAGGCAATAACTGCTTTCTCTCTAGAGTGCAATGAAAGACTAATGTATGCCTTCATTCATATTCCAATACCATACAAAGATCTTTCTGGTGAAAACAAATGGGAACAAGGCAATTATACTGCTGACAGCCCCCTTCATGCTGGGCAGCCTAGGTCTCCATCCTTCAAATGATGGAAGGAATGGAAACCCCTCATTCTGATAATGTCTTGGACTCTGTTGACACAAAACAAGGACACACTGATACAGATGAATCTCACTCCTTAAACTGATCATAATGCAATCCAAAGATAGCAAGTGTCATTTTGTCACAGTATTTAAAGCAAGTTACAACATGATGTAGCACCAGGGAATAGGACACAGGAGAGACAACTAAAGTCCCAAGGACAATTGCTTTCTTATGGATGTTCGAAGGACATATAGAAGACATCTATTTGGAAGGGGGCAAGGGGGCAAACAGGCAGAGACAGCTAAGGTTTCAACTTCAGTGATAGGTGACCTGTACTCATAAGGCAGTCACAGAAGGCTACTGTGGCAATTACCTCAATGATGTGAAAGAAATCATAGCAAAGAATAGCAAAGAAAAAATAACAAAACCTGTTGTCATAATAGAAATACTTTATGGAAACTAACAGCCCGCTTAGGCTAGGGTTGACAATGTACGTAAAAATAACAGTGCAGTCAGCTTCCTGTTGAGAGGTTGCTAATCAGTTTTGGGATCTCCACAGGGTACTAAATGAGGTAGCTATGGTTCTACTAAAGCATTAAAGTTAATCAAGTTATAACAATGAATGGCAGAAATTAAAATGATCTTCTAAAACTGTATAAGGGGAACTGGAAGTGAGAAGGAACATGCAAATGTTTTCTAATTGCAACAAAATATACAAAGGCTGCATGTTACATATTGTGCTTGCTTGACATTTAACTGATCAATATTAATATGATCAAGCACTTAAGGTGCTATAATACTATCAGCTGTCAGAATTAATTCAGAACTAAGAAAAACATATTGCAAGTCAGATGTTTGTGCAAGACCTGGCTAAAGCTGTGACACATTACTGAGCTGAAATGGTAAAGAAGTGTATTACCTTCATCTCCTAACTCTTCTGTGGGATCTTTTGAAGTATCTGTAAAAAAAAAAAACACTGATAAGAAATTATACACTATATTGTACTATATTTTGTTTGTTGTTTTTCTAATATAGATTAATGTTTACATTATATATGGAATGGCAGCATTGAGTATTGAAAATGCAAAAGTTCCATTCATTCAGCCATCCATCCATCCATCCTTCTATCACAGGAGTTTCTCAAACTTTCATCCTGCCAAGAACTTTCTCCAGTTAATCATGTGTGATCTGATTGCATTCTTCAGGAAATTGCCATATATAGAGATACGCATAATGCCCCCCATCTTTCCTAGGGTCTCCTCCTTCCCAGTAGGCAGCTCTTTGTATACCTTTTCTAAGAAGAACCCTGAATGCATCCTCATTAGGTGCATACATTATCTTAAATGACCACCATCTATTCTCCAACATCTTCCAGACTGCTAAGGTCCTCAGTCTGAATCAGCAAGAGAAAGTGATTAGAATTGCTGAACCTGAGTTAATTTTCAATCCTTTTTGAGTACCTTCATGTGATAAGCCTGTTTTTTTTTGTTTTTAATTATTATTATTATTATTTTTTTTTACAAAATCTCAACAAGATGACATTGATGCATAGCCCATATTATATATATCATAAGAAATGGTAGACCGATAAATTAAAAAAGAAAGATGGGTGCCTATGTCTCAGGATTAGAACAAAAAGTCTCCACTCCTCATATAAGTACTAATGCTAGTATTGGAAAAAAGGAGGTGTAGAATCTTCATATCATGCAAACATTCGTGCCACAGGGTTAGGCCACACTGGTGGAGCCCCCTCACCACAACAGAAGGAAGAAGCAGTGAAAAAAATACACAGGTCAAGCAACAGGCATTGAGTCTATAAAATGGAATGTTGAGGGAAAAAAATATATTATGTGTTCTTAATACTTATACAACAAACCCAGAATTTCCAAGCAGCAATAGCTACACAGCAATATCAATAATTCCACATGAACTAAAGGAGTCATTTGTGGGTGCATTGCAGGTACCAAGAATGACAGTCTTGAAAAACATTAAATACTGAAGCAATACTAATTTCATGCACTCAAATTACAACCTGACTCTGGAACAGGATGCATTCCTGTCACAATTTTAGATACCCAAATCATTTGGTGAAATTGAAAAAAAGGGAGAAGAAACCTCATGTCAGTTGGTTGTAGATAGCTTATACTTTTATTAACTAGGAAAGCTTGTTAGGTGAGGGTGGGGCCATAGGGTGGGCAGCAAATTGGGAGTTTAATTCTATCACTCTGGTATAACTCCACAGTTCTGTCACTATTGCACCCACCCATTGCCCAATCATCTGATACCCATATACTTCATGTTATGTAGAAAACTTTAAGATATGAAAATTCCTCCATTTAAAGATGATGAAGAGGATACTCTCTCCTCACCAGATTGAGCAATTTCCTCTTTTCTGACAGTATGATATGATTTTTATCCACCCTCTTCACGATCAGCAGTGAAACTAATTCATGTCAGCAACCCCAATCGTTTGAGCCTAAATGGGCATAATTACCAAGGAAATAAAAAGAAAAGGAAATCAAATCTGCCACAACACCAGGGTGGATACTGTTCAGACTTCAGCTTTATCTTGCTATCCAGGAAGTAAACATCATGAATAAGAGGGGAAACAGGAAGAACCACTAATTTTGTCCTATACCTACCTTAAATAAATTCAACTTATTACAGAAAACACAAACAAAACTCTCACACATCAAGTGCATGTACTACACGGACTGCAGAAGTGTTCATGAGATACCATATTGTTATAAGATTTCCCACAAGACATTACAATGCCATATACCTTCTCCAGACAAACAGAAAACATGTAGGCAGTCCTGTCAAATACCAATGAGCTCCTATAGTACCTATATAGGGACAGACAGCTGATTGACTTGTTATTGGCCATGATGAAATCTACATTCCTGAACCTGATTCAGAGGCTTTACTCTCAGATAAATTTTTATTTACAGTACTCTGGCAAATGCTATCAACACTGGGTTGAGGGATCATGACCTTCATTAATTGCAACAATACTGTTTTACCTGTGTTTGAACACTAGGACCAACACCCTTGTGTACCAGCATAGGGGAGATTTCTCTGCCTTGTCTGCAGCACCGGAGACACATTAACAGCAAAATCCGAACGATGTCTAGCGCCTTCAGCATTTCTGTACTGACTTTGGCAGAACCTCCTTGTGGCCTCTGAAAACTCATTCTCCATGGGATAACACATTATCTTTTTTAGTTGTCAAAGCTGTTGCCTTACTAACCCCTCAGTATCTGTCTATCAGATCCAGATATTACCCCTGTTATCCTGTATTGAAGGCCTCTATTTATTTTTAACATTTCTCACCAGCGTGTACACAGCCCCTTGTAACTTTTTCAACTGTTACGATTTTGAACATATCATTTCAGACAATTTAAAAGTTCTGAATGTGGAAATTGAACTTCCTTAATATTTTTGCATCGGTTGTGGAGCACCAGGCCATCCTCACCACACAACTGGTATTTCTGAACCTGTCCAAATGCTGCTCCTCCATCTGACCCAGATCACCAGTAATTAGTGACCATCCTCCTCATCCTATTGTCCAAATCACACAGCAAGATCTGATAATACAGCCACAAAGTTGAACATTGTCATTGGACAATGATGATTTGCTGCCAAACATACTTATAGTCATCCCTGTCTTCAAACATAGAGACTGTTATGTATATTCCATAACTAGTACAAATGTCCTCCCAAAATGTACATCTTGATTCATATCAGACAATCCAGCCCTCTCAATCATACCCTAAAAATGCTTTCGTCTTTACCTCATGAATACTGACACCTACATCAGGATGTCAAGCACAACAGCCATGGGCATATCTGCAGAGCCAGCATCTGGTACCTTATTAAGCACTGTGCCAAAAAGGCAACACTAGACAACTAATACAGCACACAGCTACCAAGGAATCATAAATCAAACTGAATTAAATTTATTCTTAACCACAGAAATATATAAAATAAGTATTTTCATCCATGCAACAATTCCTGGACTTCTTCAGACAACCTTGAATTAAATTCCTTCATTTAAATAACCTGCTTAGGTTTAACTGTTTCCATCTAACAATGAACCCCTCCCACCTATTTAAAATTTCCCACACTTTATTAAAGTTATAGCCACCACAAATTAACAAAATATTACAAAGCTAAAAAGGTTACATTTAAAACACAAATAGTCCAAAAACAATGCATGCAATAAATCATAAATCTGAAATTCAAATATTAAATAATTAAGATAATGCTTCTTAAAAAAATTATAACCATAAAACCAGCAAACAATTTATTGATCTGTGATTTTTTTATATAAAGGCACAGACCAAAATTCTATTATGTAATCCCATAAAACAATTTTCTCATTTCTCCCTATTCAACAATTCCTTCAAAACTGCTAAACATGTAGGTAACCAAAAAAGATGCAAACTAATAAATAATAATAATAATAAATCTATGAGTGTATAACCTACAGTCATAAGGGAAAAATGCTTAGCTTCATTTAACACCATATTAAATATCATCTAATGAGGGCCCTCAATTTTAATAAGCAGCTAACTGAACAAAATTAATTTTTCCAAGGATAAGTATAGGCATTAAGTAACACTTGCCAAAAAGGCTTTCTTTTCTCAAGCTGCAATGCCCATGGCCCACATCTGCAACTTTTCTCAACAGCTTCAACAACAATAAATCTAAAAAAATTACCTTCATTTGCCAGAGCATGTTTAGCTAATGCATTGTGGGTATTCCCCTTCCTGATATTATACTTGTGCTAATATATTCTTTCCTTCATTGTACATTCGATTTTACCCACATAGAAGCATGGGCATAATTGATACAGGGCTAAATATACTGCACCCCTTGTGTTGCAATCAACTGTATCCTTCAGTTTATAAACTACTCCTCTAATTTTAAAACCTCCGGCCAAATGTACATATTTAAATTGGGGACAAAACCCACACTTCTTCATTTTAGAGGTTTTTATCTTGCATTAACCACTTTCCTTTGGTTTCTCCAATTTTTCTTTTATATTCCTACCCCTCTTAAATAAAATATTTGGTCCAACTTCTCTCAAAATAAGCCATTTTCTTCTAGGAGGGCCCAATTCTTGTTACAAACCCACCTAACCCATCTATAATCACTGTTATAAGTAGTTATTAAACTAGCAGTGAAAAAGTGTTTGATTATAGGTTCATAGGTAGGTAGGTTCATAGGTAGGTACTAGGCTATCTGCCCAAGGGCATTTATAAGCCTAGCCAGATTGTATCAGCTTGCGCCACCCCATTGATTAATTAACTGATCCTCTGTCAAGCAGAGCCAATGAAGTGATCCCAGGGGTGAATTTTCTGTTACCCATCCACTCGTCAAGGTTCCTCTTAAAGAGTGTTAGTGAGGGGCTCTGCCTAATATAGTTTGGAATTTTGTTCCAAAGCATGGGAAGTCTCTCAGACAGGAATCTATCCCTCTAGCATGTTCTATTTATTGTTGTGGTGAAGTTTAGCTCACTAGAGCGCATGTCCCGCAGTGACTTTGATTTCTTTAGGAGTAGCATGTCTATCAATTCTGAGTTGGACATGGCTTTGCAAGTCAGGCAGAGATCACCTCTGAGTAAGCGATATGCTACTGAGTACAACTGGAGTTTATTCAGTCTGGCTGCATAGGACAAATGTTTGAGGCCAGTAATCCTCTTGGTGAGGTACTTTTGTGGTCTTTCCAGCTGTTGGAAGTGTCTTGTGAGGTACATCCCAAATGAGGCATTTTACTCTATGATGGGTCTAATGATTGATAAGTAGAAGGGCACTATAACCTCTTTATTTCTAGATGTGAAGCCTTTAGTAATTAAATGGGCCACATAGAAAGATTTCCTAACTATTTTGGCAATATGATTGTCAAAGGAGAGATTACTGTCTACCTGGGTCCCTAGATCTCTTAATACCTCTTCTGTATTAAGGGCACTGCCACCTATGTGGTAATTTGTGGGTGTTTTGTTTTTCCCAAATGGGATGACTATGCATTCTTTGGCATTTAGATTGAGGCCATGACTTTGACACCAGGTGTCCATCTCAGTAAGGCCCCTTGGGAGGATGTCCGTGTCAGCCAGAGAGTCATTTATAGCTCCCAGTTTGCAGACATCAGCGAACTTAGTTAGCCATAGTCCTCCTGTGTTTGCCTATAGTTCTGAGAAGTATATGCTGAACAGTAGGGGTCCCAGGACCAAGCCTTGAGAGACACCACTTGTGACTTGTTTAAAGTCAGACCTGGAGCCCTCTATTCTTACCGTGTGAGTTCTGTCTGTAAGCCAGTTGGCAACCCATCTCGTGACATAGGTGTTTATGTTCAGGCTGGTGAGTTTTTCTGTAATACCCGAGTGGGGAATGGTGTCGAAAGCCCTGGCGAGGTCAAGGTAGGCTTTGTGAACCACCTTTCCCTCGTCTATGGCCTTGGTGACTGTCTCGAAGAAGTCATCCAGGTTTAGTAGACATGATCTGCCCTTAACAAAGCTGAACTGGTCGGGTCAAGTGTTTGGAGGTTCCCAATGTCTTTGTTAATGAGTTCCATGATGTTGTGCTCCGTAGCCTTGCAGACCAGGCTAGTCAGGCTTATGGGGTGGTGGTTACCAGGGTCAGTTGTGGCCCCTCCTTTGTGGAGAGGAATAACTGTTGCTGTGTGCCATTCTATGGGCACATAGCCTGTGGAGAGGCTGAGGTTGAGTAGTGTGTTTAGGTGGGAGGTAAGTTCATTCTGTAGTTCGTGCAAGACGCAGCCTGGGACATCATCTGGTCCCATTGATGCTGTGTTTTTGGCTTTTGAAAGGGCTGTTTTCACCTGTGCGTCTGTGATTTTTGGGACACTACACTTTTGTTGTGGGCCCTTTTGGAGGTGAGAGGGGGGTGAAGTTTGCACTGAATCTATCTGCCAGGATGTTGGCAATATCAGTAGGTTCAGTATATTTTGTGCTATTTTGCACTAGTTCAGTGCATATCTGCAAGTTGCTACTTAGATTCTTAACATAGCTAAAGAAGGCTTTGTGGTTATCTTTTGAATCCTTGGCTATTTTTCTTTCAAAGTTAGCCTTGGATGATTTCATGAGGGACCTTAGTTTCTTACTGATACTGGTCAGGCATGTCTTTCCTTCTGGGGATTTGCTTTTTTCCTGAACTAGTTTCCTACTTCTATTGTATAGCCTGCTTATGGCAGGGGTCCACCAAACTGGTTTCATTCTCTTAGAGGAGTGAGTCTTGGTATAAGTTACTAAAATATAACAAATTACACCTAGAAAATAGCTGCTGTCTTGAGTGTGTCAAAAATAAGCTGATTCCTAAAGGTTTATGCACATGGCATTACCCTATTGGTACAGAACTAAATTCTCCCTTGCATTTGGAGCTATTACAGTTATTTGCCAAGCATGGGTGTGAATATTTAGAGGTGATCATGAAACATAACAATAAACAAATAGAGATGTTGGCAGAGGACTTAAGTACTTTAGACATTCAAATTAAACAGGATCGTATGTATGAGTGATCTTAATGCAATTACTTGAGGATATAAGACAATATTCACAGGTATTTGGATATTTGGACAATTTAAAGCAGAGGAAACTGAAAACCTTAGAAAGAGATAAGGCTGAGTATGCTAACAGGATGGCCAACCCCCACCATCCTGGATCAGAAACATTGGGGAAGAAACAGTGGAACTTACAATGCCCAAACTGGGGCAATGGGAATGGTGGGCATCAGAATGCTGGCCCCTATGTGGCTGTTTCCCAGTCCAATGTATCCAATGTGGTAATTGAAAATGGGGGAGGACAGATCAATCAATACCCCCAGTTACGTAGGTCCAAAAGAATTAAAGAGAGACAGCAGAGGCAGGACCACCTAAACAAGCATTTTTTTTATCAAGATGTGAAGGAGAATTGATGGAGGGAGAAGAATCTGAGACCTCCTCCACCCAGGCACAGTTGGACTGGATTCAACCAGAAGACATGAGTGGTTTTATAGCATGAGGAAGGGGTGAAGGAGTGGGGGGATCAATGTAGGAATAACTACCCCCAACATAAAATGATAATGAACTGTGAGGGTGATTTTAAAATGTATAACTTTTCAGGAACTGAAACTGATGAATCTATGGCCAACCTGCTGAGTAAGGGTCTTACCTTTGTACTCTCAATGGGGGTTGATATTATCACCATCTTGTTTCATTTAAAACTGTACTTGAGGAAACTCAATCTTAGACGTAGGTTTGGGGACGCTGCTGCCGTCCCCCATGACTTGTTCATACCTAGTACTTTTGATCCACCCTTGCATCCAACATTGGCTTTATATGAGAAGATCTGCAAATGACATTTTAAAAACTGCCTTGTGAATAAGGAAAATATGAGCAGTTTTAATAATCTAAACACTGAAGAAAGGAGTCTATTGAAATACTTGGGCAAAGAAAAAATTTGTATTATGAAGCCAAAGTAGGGGGTGGCCTGGTGGTAATATCCACCAGGCCTTGGTGAAGGGAAGATCTTGGGGACTGATACTTATGAACAGGTCTCATGGAATTAAATGAATGGAGCATTTAGGAATGTTACTTCCATTACAGATGCCTTGTTTATTAAGAATAGGATTGATCCTGATGTGTATAATTTTTTGAACTTACCAGTTCCAATGACCCCAATTTTGTTTGAAATCTCTAAAATCCACAAAGATCTGACAGACCCACCCATGCATCCAACTGTAGATGGGAGGAATTCCATCATGTATCCCTGTGCAAAATTTTTGGGCTCCAAGTTAGGAGAATTTTTGTGTGGGGAAGAACAGATCTGTAAGGATTCCTGGAGTTTTCTTGGCATGGTTAAGAATACCCCTCAGTTTGGATGGTGTAGTTTTGACTATTGATGTAAAAGACCTCCACAGTGTTATACCCCAAGAGACAGATTTAATGGGTAACAGACTTTTTACATGAGAAATGGGTGAAACAAGAGGAAATTAATTTCTATGAAGACCTTCTTGATTTAGTATTGAGCAATATTTTTTTTGTACTTTGGAGCAATTATTACTTACAAAAAGTGGGAGTTGCAATGGGGTCCACATGTAGAGGAATATTTGAAAATCTAGTAATGGCTCAATGGAAGCATCAGTACGTTTTCAATGATATATCTATTTATGGTAAGATTAGACTTTACTCATGCTTCTTGGGTGATACCTTTATCCTGTGGAAAGATGAGGTAGATAGTATCACGGCCTTCATTGATTATATTAACTCTACAACTGATTTACTTGTATTTACCCATGAAATAAATACATAATGGATAGAGTACTTAGATGTTTAGCTTGAACAGGATAGGGAGGCCCAGTGTTTACTGGTAAGATCTTTATGAAGAAAAAATACTCAAATGTGTTTTTCCATTTTGATAGTTCCCATGCATTGTACCAAGAAAGATCTGTGGTTAAAGGACAACTGGTCAGGGCAGCTAGGATGGTTATCCTGGAAAGGGACTTTTTGGAAGAATGTAGGAATATGAAGGAAATGTTTTTGAATAGGGGCTACCCTCTATCCTTGGTGGATAACCTGGTAAGTGAGGTAAAAAGAAAGAGGGAATTGGGTTTCTATATCCCTGTTTTAAAGGCAGAAAATGACAAAAATGTTAACCCTGAAATTGCAAATCAGAATGAGGGTTGCAGCCCAAGGCATAACCAGACAAGTACCAGTGTTTTCACTGCTAGATTAATAACTACTTACTGCAGTGATTATAGATAGGTTAGGTGGGGTTTTAACAATATCAACACCTTAAGTACACAGTCTGTGGTTAGAGACCTGGGCACACAGGTTGACAGTAACCTCACATTTGTCCTCCATGTCTCCACAGTGGTAAGAAGGGCATTCTATATTTCTCATCTCATAAGTAAGGGCATTACCTCTTGAAAAAAAGAAGTTATAACCTAATCTTCCCTCATCAGACCAATAATTGAGTACAACCCCCCCCCTTCAGGTATGTACCTTTTCAAGCACCTGCAGCAATTGGAGAGACCACAAAGGTTCATCACAAGGAAAATTATAGGTCTTCAGCATCTGTCCTATTTGAACCATCTGAAATCACTGTCACTTTATTCTGTTTGATACAGACTACTCAGAGGCGATCTCTGCCTTACATTCAAGGCACTGTATGAGTCTGCTTTATTGGGAATGCTGTATTTCCATAAGTCAAATGGTACATGAGTTTCTCGCTCTAAAGACCTTAACCTGGTATATAACATTAATAGAACCTGTTGGAGGAACAGATTTGTCTCCCAGAGGTTACCATACCTTTGGAACAGACCCCCACTTCATATCAAACAGAGTACCTCATTGGGCCTCTTTAACCGCAATTTGGACAATTGGATAGGTAACCATAAATTCACCCTGGGAGTTCCATTTCCACTTGTGTCCCTCTTGGACAGGGACAATAGGTGCTTATCATGTAAATAAGGGTAGAACTTGACTAGGCTTGTAAGGGCCTTGGCGCCATTAGCCTAGTAACTTCCTATGATCCTATGATCCTATCAAATGTTGGGATGATAAAGATAAATTGCAATATTATCAGCAAATACTGTGGCATTAATATAAAGTTTGGCAGACCTTATACCTGTTATTAAGGGGTAAGAAATTATTTAGATAAATAGCAATTCAAGAAACAATATAAGGGTGATGGATAAGAGGCAACCTATACTGAGTGTAATACTAGGTGCAGGAAAACAATAAATTGAAATTGAATTGGATGCCAAAGCTGTAGCTACTTTGGTAATGCCTCCTCTGTTTGATGCCCCCTGCAGTTTGTAGTTAAGGATCAACAAAAAGTCATCTTAATGTCTTCAGGCAGGATAAGCAATGATTTATTCTGCGTTATTCTGCATATACATTATATACAAAATGGCTATTTGCTCTATCAATGTGTTTGCTAAAAAGGCATAACATCCACTTGCCAGTTTACTGACTCTGGAAAAAAAATGTTAACTTGTATAAAACAATGTTTCTAACTGGTAACAACAAGTTATATTACCTCCTTGCAACAGTGTGCAACAGAAAAATATTGACATTAAAGGAGCCACTGTTTGCAAAGGTGACTGCTTAAATAGTTGCTACTACTTGCAAGGACCAAATGGCACCTTTCCTGCAATGCCAATTGTGTCTCCTAACAGCTTGTATTCTGGTCAGCTGCTGCATCTGCCCTGCCTGGTTGCAGCTTTGGGGAGGTCATATTGTAGGTGGTGTCAAATAAGATGATGAACATTTAATTTGGCCAAGAGTTTGCTTATAAATTAAAAATATATACATTCAAACATTTTACTAATATAAGTGCAAAGACATCTTCATTATTATGTAACATATGGTTATGATGCTTTAATTTTTATTTTATTCATTTGCTATTGTATTAGTACTATTCAAGTTAACATTATTAACTTCAGCATTACGTTATTGTTTTGGATTTGTCTTCCTTCTATGAAATCAGTCTGAAAATCTGAAATAATGATATTAATAACAGGTTTTACTTTCATATTCATGATCAGTCTTAATCTTAATATCTAATTAATCAAAGTGATTGGGTGATAGTTTCACATAAATGATTAGCATTAGGTCTATGTAAAGTACATGTCTGATTCAATTGATTTAAACATGATTTTACAGAGTTTTCAGTATAGAGTTTAACATGTGGTTATTTTTTCACTGAAATGGATATTGAATCCATAAGAAATCAGGAACCATGATTTTATCTCGCTTTCACTTTTTATTAGCATCAACTACTTCAAAATTACTTCTGGGTTTGCTAAGACAATTTATAAGTGAGCTGGATATAGCTATAAAACTGAATGTCTGTGTTAGAGTCAGTGTCAGTGGATTGACAGGTGGCACACTTGTCTTTGATGCTATAAGATAGAAGGCTGTGGGTTCTATTTCCACACCAAGTACTTGATACTGAAACTGCTGTTCAGTATAAGGGGATGCTGTACTCCTGAATGTGTCATCCTTTGGAAGAGATACTAAACCTGGGTCCCAACTGCCTTAGTTGGTGGTACCTTATGTGGATGTTGAAGATCCCATGACACTTATCAGAAAGAAGAACGAAGAAGTATCCTCGCGAAATATGAACACAAGCTCAGCTATCCCCTGGAAAAAGGGCATTGGTCTAGTGTGGCTAACCCAGTCAACAAAGAGAAAATAAAAGAGCCAAGGCAATGATCAGTAGTTTCTGGTAATATCCATGAATTGGTTGCCAAGTAAATATTGAAATACAATGTATAAGATTGAGGATGTCTGAATTATCTGTACATGTTGACCTATTATGACCTATAATTATTAATTCTCAATATATTGTTTGTGAGGAACATTAAGCTTTAAAATACTGACTGTCAACTAGACAGATACTGAATGTTTGAATTTATTTAATAATCAATCATTTCTGTATGGAGCAATATAAGTTGCTGCTGAAATTCTTCAGAAATGGATTTTTTTTTCCAAATCATAATGCTTGCAGTTCACTGTCCAAAACTAGAACATATTATTGAACTGGTAATTTTCACTTGGTTCAGCAGCATGACACAGAGAGATAAAGGCCTTTCTGTGCCCTAGATGACATGTAAACAACTTATGGCCTGGGCACTGCCGGGACCAATTGGTGGAGGATAGAGTGAGAGTTTGATACTGGAGTACCCATCCTAATGGGAGAGGGAGACATATGTTCCATGCAATCACAGCATTAAGAGGGTGGTGAAGTCTGCACTACAAGTGATATACCACTTGAGTGGGATATTGCACATGAACAGAAGCATGCATGCACCTTCCATATGTAGCAATTGTCGAGAGTGCAAGGTTGCAGGGGGGTGGGAGAGAATAAAAGCACGGTCACCAGCAGCAGCATGACATTGCACTAGTGTCCTCAGTCTCCTCACTAGCCAAGGACATGGGTCACATTGAGCCTGGGCAAGACCAATGTGAATCTGGTAGATCCAATGAATGCAGACATCAGTTGATGCCAGCTGATGGTCAAATTGTAGGGAGGGGAAGCAATTTAAAAAAGAAGAGGTAATATTCATTTGGCCATTGTCCATTTGCTTCATGAAGCTAAAATAGTCAGAGGTTGTCTGTGCATATCCTTTAGGTATACCTATTTAATAGCGGATGGTTTGTGAGTAGCAGTAAGAGTGAAAGGGAAGGTCTACAAGAGGGTAGTGAGAGCAGCTATGTTATATGGGTTGGAGACAGTGGCACTGACAAAAAGGCAAAAGTTAGAACTGGATGTGGCAGAGTTAAATATGTTAAGATTTGCACTGGGTGTGATGAGGCTGGACAGGATTAGGAATAAGTATATTAGAGGGTGAGCCCAGGTTGGAAGGTTTGGAGAGAAAGCCAGAGAGGCAAGATTATGTTGGTTTGGACATGTGCTGAGGAGGGATGCAGAGTATATTGGAAAAAGATGCTAAGGATGAAGCTAACAGGTAACAGGAAAAGAGGAAGGCCTAAGATAAGGTTTAAGGATGTGGTGAGAGAGGGCATGCAGGTGGTTGGTGTGACAGAACAAGATGCGGAGGACAGGAAGAAATGGAAACAGAAGATCCACTGTGGTGACCACTAACAGTAACAGCCAAAAGAAGATGATGATGATGATGATGATGATGATGGTTCATGATTATTTATATGGAATTCCTTGAGTTACAACTTGAATGCTTCAGCTACTGGATCATCATTGATAGATTTGACCTCAACCTTTAGCTAACATTAAGGCATGACTGTTTAGAAAAATCTAAGTGTTCATTAAGTTGGAAGTGATCAAAGAAAGTCTGGACACTGTTAGCACATCAATATTTGAACAAAGATTTGGAGATAAGAAAATATTCTAATCTTAACCACAGTTAATGACCAACCAAAAGGTATATTTGCTATTTTAGGAAATTTCAACCTATTCAGATCATGTAGTCATAGTCCATCATATCTGTTTGCAAAAGCTGAGAGTTTCTGTTATGTAAAAGTAGACCAAGACTTTTAGATACTGTTAGACACTGACACTGTTAGACCTAGGGTTACCACCAGTCCCACTTTGCGAGGGACAGTCCCTCTTTTGGCAGTTGTGTCCTGCAAAAAAATTGAAAAAATGGCAAATGTCCTGAGAATTTAGGACAAAAATATTTTCAATATTTTCTTTAATAGTTGCATAAAACAGTTATTTTATAGGTTC
The DNA here is from genome assembly GCF_019279795.1 of Protopterus annectens. Classification (NCBI taxonomy): domain Eukaryota; kingdom Metazoa; phylum Chordata; order Ceratodontiformes; family Protopteridae; genus Protopterus; species Protopterus annectens. The sequence goes on along the minus strand of NC_056726.1, from coordinate 984,486,588 downwards.
ATAGGTTCATAGGTTTATACTAGGCTATCTGCCCTAAGGCATTTATAAGCCTAGCCCAAATTTTTGTGGCTTACGCCACCCCTTATATGAAAAAATACTGTGCCCATTAGTTTGTTGTGCCTCTGTCCAGCAGTGACACAGAGATGATTCCCGGGGTAAACCTACAATCTCCCATCCACAGGTCTAAATTTCTCTTGAACAGAGTCAGCGAGGTGCTCTGCCTCACATGGACCGGGATTTTATTCCACAGCATAGGGAGTCTCTGAGTGATAAATCTATCCCTCCAGCACGTCCTATTTATATCTGTGCTAAGGTTTAAGTCGCTTGCTCTAGTGGTTTTGGTGGATTTGGATTTTTTGAGGTGGAGCATGTCCATTAATTCTGGGTTGGACATGGCCTTGTATGTCAGGCACATGTCACCTCTGAGCAGACGGTATGCGACTGAATAGAGCTGGAGTTTCTTCAATCTGGCAGCATATGACAGATTTTGGAGTCCCTTTATCCTTTTGGTGAGGAACTTTTGGGGTCTCTCCAATTGCTGCAGATGTCGGGTGAGATACATCCCGAATGGGGCATTGTACTCGATCATTGGTCTGATAAGTGAAGAGTACAGGGGAACAATGACCTCACTAGATCTGGATGTGAATCCCTTCATGATCAGGTGGGCAATGTAGAAGGTCTTTCTAACCACTTTAGCAACGTGAGTGTCAAAAGAAAGGCCACTGTCAACCTGGGTCCCCAGGTCCCTGATAACCTCTTCTGTGCTTAGTGGATTGCCACCTATATGGTAGCTTGGGGTTACCTTGTTTTTCCCGAAGGGTATGACTATACATTTTTTGGTGTTTAACTTCAGGCCATGGCTCTGGCACCAGCTATCTGTTTCCGTGAGTCCCTTCTGAAGGATATCTGTGTCCGATGCACTTTCCACTATGGCCCAGTTTGCAGTCGTCTGCAAACTTTGTCAGCCAAAGTCCTCCCATGTTGGCCTGTACTTCTGAGAAGTAGATGCCAAACAATAGGGGGCCAAGGACCGAGCCCTGTGGGACACCACTTGTGACCGGCTTGGAGTCTGACATAGCGCCAGCAACTCTAACCCTGTGGGTTCTGTCCTTAAGCCAGTTTGCAACCCATCTTGTGACATATGGGTTTACATTTAAGCTGGTAAGTTTTTCTACAATACCCGAGTGGGGTATTGTGTCGAAAGCCTTTGCAAGGTCAAGGTAGGCTGTATGGACTGCCTTTCCCTCATCAATGGCCTTGGTGACTGTTTCGAAGAAGTCGACCAAGTTCAAAAGGCATGATCTTCCCTTGACAAAACCAAACTGGGTCGGGTCCAATGTCTGCAAGTCCCCTATATCTTTGTTTATGAGCTCCATTATGATCCTCTCCATAGCTTTGCAGACTAGACTTGTTAAGCTTATGGGGCAGTAATGACCAGTGTCCGTAGAGGCGCCGCCTTTGTGGAGTGGTACCACAGTTGCCGTACGCCACTCCTTGGGCACGTATCCTGTGGTAAGGCTGAGATTAAACAGGTGCCTTATGTGCGGGTTTAATTCCTCATTTTGCTCGTGTAGCACACAGCCGGGGACACAATCCAGTCCCATTGATGCTGTGTTTTTAGCTTTAGAGAGAGCAGCTTTCACCTGCGCATTTGAGATGTCCGGGAGTCTACACTCGGCTGGGATAGTTATCTCTCCTTTAGGGGGGGAGAGGGGGGTGAAGTTTGCACTGAACCTGTCTGCCAGTATGTTAGCAATGTCTGTGGGTTCAGTGATTTTTGTATCATTTTGGACTAATTCTGAGCATATCTGGGAGTTTCCACCCAGGTTCCTAACATAGCTGAAAAAGGCCTTATGATTGTCTTTTGAATCCATGGCAATTTTTCTCTCAAAATTGGCCTTAGTTGATTTTATGAGTGCTCGTATTTTTTTACTAATAATGATCAGGGGTGACTTCCCTTTTATGGATTTTGTTCTATCATGTAATAGCTTTCTCCTCTTATTGTAAAGTTTGTTAATGGCTGGGGTCCACCAGACTGGACGTTTGCCCTTTGTGGAAAGAGTCTTGGTTTTATTTAGGATTGCCTGATCCATGCAGTCCTGGAGGTGTTCATAGAAGGCATTTGTAAGGGCTTCCAGCTTGGGTTGTGGTTTCCACTGGCTCAGGGGCCTTGAAGGATACCACACCAGTCTTGAGTAGTGTGAAGTTTGCTTTAGAAGTTCTTCACTATGGTCTTTTGTTTGGGGTGGGGGCGGGATGTGGATTTCCAGTGAGATTAGTTTATGATCAGATCTCACCAATGAGGGATATACTTCGGTGTGGAGCATTTTGTCCCCATGTTTGTGACAATGAGATCTAGTATATTTTCTCCTCTCATGGGAACAGTGACTAGCTGTTTCATGGCATTTGAATTTATGAACTCCAGGAACCGTTGGGCTAGAAAGTTAGGGCTTGAGTAATGTTCCCAGTCTATATTCGGGTAGTTGAAGTCACCCAATATGATGGTGTTTGGAGATACATTTATACCCTCCAGTGTCTTCAGGAAGGCTGTGTGGGGTTCCTGAGTTTGAGAGGGTGGCCTGTAGCATGCTACAATTTGTAGAGCAGTTTTGCCTATGGTTAGTTGCACCTGGATGGTTTCCAAAGCTTCATGCGTTGCCACCAACCTGGAGGTGTGGGTATCCTTTATGAATATGGATACACCCCCTCCTTTTGTGGTGTGGTCCGGGTTTTGGGGCCGGAACACATGATATGAGGTAAAACCTAATAGTGCCGGGGTACTCTCAGGAGCCTTGAACCAGGTTTCAGTTACAGCACAGACATCGATGTTCTCCATACTGAGAAGGGCCTCGAGTGCATGCATTTTGAGATTTAGACTTCTGGCATTGAGCAGCATTACCCTCAGTTTCTTCCCATTTTTGTTTTCTAGGGTGGTAGGTTTAGAATTTGAGCCTTGCCTAAAAAGGCACTATGGGGGTGGCAAGAGCCTTAGCCAATATCCGGAATCCCAGGGGTGACAGGTGCAAGCCATCCCTTGCGAAGCAGCTTGGCTTGTCAAGCATGTCATCCCAGGCAGACAGACACTGGATCCCCTTTGAATGACACCAGACATTAAGCCAATTGTTAAAGCTGATCATCTTGTCTCTATATTGTGGCATCATTCTTGGTGAAGGAAGGATACTGCTCAGGGTTAGGGTCATACCTGCCTGGGCTACATAATCAGAGAGCTCCTCTATGTCTCTTTTCATGTAGTCCAGGAAGGTACGTCTCAGGTCGTTCACACTAGCATGGACAATGACTGTGTCATATTTGTACTTGCCGTGGAGTGACCCGAGTGCTTGTGTTATGTGGCGGATTCTAGCGCCCGATAGGCAGCTTACTGTGACCCTCTCCTTGTTCAGCCTGGTGAGTGGGACGTCAGTGTGTCTGACTATGGAGTCACCTATGACAAGTATGTTTGGTGTTGTATTTGGCCTTAAGGGCTGTGACTGCTTTGCACACTGCTTTTGTGGTTTATGTGTTGCTTGTGGGGTGTCTTGAGGTAGCAGTTGTTTGGGTGTCTGCTTTGGAGGCCTCTGCTGTTTAGGTAAATTTTTACTCAGAGCCTCCGAGTATGTCTTTGTGTGTTTATGTGTTTGATTCAGTGGAGTGGTAGCATTATGTGAGGCTGGTTTTGTGGTGTGTGTAGTTGCCTTCTCCTCCTGTCTGGTCTTGCCAGTCCTGAGTTGAGAGAGCTCAGCCTCCAGTTTGGCTAAATAGCTGCATCTCACGCAAGTATTTGTGTTATGTGGGAGGAGGAGAGGGTTGTCTGTGTACATGAGGCAGTTATAACATTGCCTCAAGATTCTCAGATTCACCAGCTGGACCAGAGAGGAGATTGACAACTAACCTTTGGACATGCTAGAATAATATTGGGAAATCCTTAATTGAAAACAAGGGCCAGTGGGGAGTGAGGGTGTAGTGCTTTTAATTTTTAGTGCTGACTTATATAATTGCTTTAGTGAGCAAGTGCCAGGTAACTTGAGTGCAATGTGTTACAAGTAACTAAATGCAAAAACGACAAACAGTAACTTTCTTTCAAGTGAAACAAGGAAATAAGTACAGTAAGCAATGCAGATATCACTAGTGATCCACAGAAGCGCTGAGAAGTTGCGTATTAGGTGGAATTAGCTTCCAGGGAAATAACAAGCAAGCAAACAACAAGCATATAAACAAAGCTAGATTCAGCAGGCCTGGATCTAGTCTATGCTAGAGCAAACAAGGTGTACCATTTTCAGTAAGATACAGTTCAAATATTCAGGCACTATAAACCTTTAACCAGAAATTCCCAGCTCAGAAGGGCAGAGTCCAGCCTCTTCTCCCACAAGAGTGCAGACCACGAACCTTCTTAATGTAAAATAACTGGCCTGAAGCCCAAGTGCCTAAACCAGAACTAATACACTTGGACACTGGGCTCTCAATCAGCAGTTCCCAACTTAGAAGGATGAAAGCTACCTGTCCTGCCACCACAGTGCTTGCCACAAACCTTCCTAATGTAAAACAACTGGTCTGAAGCCCAAGTGCTTAATCCAAAAGACTTGAATGATAGCTACACTTTAATCAAGTTACAACCAAGCAGTAATAAATACCATTGAATACTTTAGAGAATGTCTGGATTAGTGCTCAAGTTACACAAACAAAGCTAGATCCAGCAGGCCCGAATCCAGTCTATGCCCAGCAAACAAGGCGCACCAACTTCAGTAAGAAACAATTCAGATATGCATGCACTATAAGCCTTTAACCAGAAATTAGCAGCTCAGAAGGGCAGAGTCCAGCCTCTCCTCCCACAAGAGTGCAGACCATGAACCCTCTTAATGTAAAATAACTGGCTTGAAAGCCCAAGTGCTTAAACCAGAATTAATACACTTTTAGAATAACAGACACTGAGCCCTCAATCAGCAGTTCTCAACCTAGAAGGATGTAAGCTACCTGTTCTGCCACAACAGTGCAGACCACAAACCCTCTCAGTGCAAAACAACTAACTGGTCCGAAGCCCAAGTGTTTAAACCAAAAGGCTTAGAATGAGTTACACCAAGCAGTAATAAATACAATTGAGTATTTTAAGATGATGCAAAAGTAAAAAGAAGTAGGTAGAAACACAAGTACAGTAAAAGCAGATGAAATTTTTTTTTTCTGAACAAGTGCTGAGATCAAAGAAACAGATTTGAGTGCTGAAACTAGAAAACTGGCTAGTTATAAGAAAAAAACAAGCTAGAAGGCTTCCCTCAAACACAGAAGGGCTTGGGGGCTCAGAAGCCTACAAATAGTCTATACCACTTAACAAGAAAGGCAGGAAATAAGCTTAATTTTTTTTCTATTTCCCAGATGCTCTCTTTGTACACAGTAGGAGTGCCTGAAATCAGAATATGATCTCACTGCACTCAGTTGAGTGAGCAAATGAGATGGGCCCAGAGGCAGGCTGAGGGGTGGGCAGTTTCAATGCCACTAAGATTAACACCAAAACAAAACCAGGGCGGGTGGGTGGTAATAACTGAAGAGCAGAATAACTTCAGTTAAATATTCCTTCAACACTCCTTCATACACAGTTTAAATCAAATTAAATACTGTATTTTTAAAAAAAAAAGTGCAGATAAAGGTACTTAAATTCTCTTATACGTCCAGTTGAATATAACCAAGTTCTTAGCTGGCCAAGCTGAGGTTTTAAAGCAGGAATTATTTCACATGCACCAGTTAAATATGCAAGGACAGGAAATCAAAGAATGTGGCTACCCCACACCTGTAATTACTAGCAAATAACAAAATTAAGCCAACACTAGCTTCAGTTCAAGTTACTGAAGAGCAGAATAACTTCAGTTAAATATTCCTTCAACACTCCTTCATACACAGTTTAAATCAAATTAAATACTGTATTTTTAAAAAAAAAGTGCAGATAAAGGTACTTAAATTCTCTTATACGTCCAGTTGAATATAACCAAGTTCTTAGCTGGCCAAGCTGAGGTTTTAAAGCAGGAATTATTTCACATGCACCAGTTAAATATGCAAGGACAGGAAATCAAAGAATGTGGCTACCCCCACACCTGTAATTACTAGCAAATAACAAAATTAAGCCAACACTAGCTTCAGTTCAAGTTACTGAAGAGCAGAATAACTTCAGTTAAATATTCCTTCAACACTCCTTCATACACAGTTTAAATCAAATTAAATACTGTATTTTAAAAAAAAAAAGTGCAGATAAAGGTACTTAAATTCTCTTATACGTCCAGTTGAATATAACCAAGTTCTTAGCTGGCCAAGCTGAGGTTTTAAAGCAGGAATTATTTCACATGCACCAGTTAAATATGCAAGGACAGGAAATCAAAGAATGTGGCTACCCCCACACCTGTAATTACTAGCAAATAACAAAATTAAGCCAACACTAGCTTCAGTTCAAGTTACTGAAGAGCAGAATAACTTCAGTTAAATATTCCTTCAACACTCCTTCATACACAGTTTAAATCAAATTAAATACTGTATTTTTTAAAAAAGTGCAGATAAAGGTACTTAAATTCTCTTATACGTCCAGTTGAATATAACCAAGTTCTTAGCTGGCCAAGCTGAGGTTTTAAAGCAGGAATTATTTCACATGCACCAGTTAAATATGCAAGGACAGGAAATCAAAGAATGTGGCTACCCCACACCTGTAATTACTAGCAAATAACAAAATTAAGCCAACACTAGCTTCAGTTCAAGTTACTGAAGAGCAGAATAACTTCAGTTAAATATTCCTTCAACACTCCTTCATACACAGTTTAAATCAAATTAAATACTGTATTTTTTTTTAAAAAGTGCAGATAAAGGTACTTAAATTCTCTTATACGTCCAGTTGAATATAACCAAGTTCTTAGCTGGCCAAGCTGAGGTTTTAAAGCAGGAATTATTTTACATGCACCAGTTAAATATGCAAGGACAGGAAATCAAAGAATGTGGCTACCCCCACACCTGTAATTACTAGCAAATAACAAAATTCAGCCAACACTAGCCAAGCTCCTAACACCTTATGATGAAGAGTTCCCCCCTTTACAGGAGATCATTTTAAGGTGGTCTGAATGTCTGCAGACCAGGAGGAAACAGCAGGTATGTCCATCAAATGGCGGAAGAGGGAAGAAGTCAAACATGGCAGAACCAGCAGGGGAAGACTCACACCAGGAGGAGATATTGGCAGCCAACAGCATAGAGAAGAGCATTGTGAAAATGATTTGCAATTCTTCAGGTGAGTGTAAATTGTTTAACTATACATCAGCCTTGTTTCAGCAGGAATGTGCTAACCTTATTGCCAAAGGACAAACATCTGTACCTGTGTTTGGTGCTAATATTTGTGATTTAATCATTGATCTTTAGTTGTTTTTAAGGAAAATTAATTTTAAAGTCATGTTTAAAGATAACAATACTATTTTTAAACCTGGGTAGCTAAAGTGTAGCAGTACATTTAATCTACCCCCTTCTCTTGCTTTTGCTTATATTTGAAAAGTTACGTGAGTTTGACTTTAGAAAGCTTGTTTCTAACAATATGACTGATGCTGAGTACAAGTTACTTTTTCAACCAAGCAAGGATAAAAATATTAGGTTTATGAAACATAATAAGGGTAGAGGGGTGGTAGTTATGTACCAAGGTGATTACGTTTCTCAAATGCTTGAACTTGTATCTGATGAGGATTTTTATAAAGCCACCTCTATGCATTGTATTTCTAAGTCATAAGTATATTGATTTTTACATGAAGACATGGGATGAATGAATATATTAGTCCTGAAACATTCCATTTTTTGAATGTAATATTTCCTACTGTTCCTAAAATATTCGGTATACCTAAGTTGCAAAAGACTACAGCAAGGCCTCCTATGACACCCATTGTAGATGCATGTAAATCCAAGACACGCACCCTTGCTAAGTATCTTGATGTAAAATTTAACAACTGCCTTAAGTATTTCCATCATTTGTGTCATGACTCTTGAGACTTTTTTGGAAAAATTTGGAGTTGTTACCTGTTCTGAGGAAGTTGTAGCCATAGATGTGATTAATTTATTTAATGTCATTCCCCACGATGTTGAGCTTGAATGGTTCCATGAGTTTATTGTTGAATATACAGAATATGATGACAAGGAAATATATGTGCTGGATACTTTTATGAAATTAGTGTTTAAACACAATTATTTATATCTAGATGGGAAATACTTTTTGCAGAAAAAAGGGGGTGGCTATGGGGGCATCTTGTGCCCACATCTTTGCTAATATTATACTTCTACAATGGGAAAGGAAATATTTACTAAACACATTTACTCCCCCTCCCTGGTCCTTTTACATCTGCTTTTTGGATGATATCTTTTTGATTTGGAAAGGAACTTACAGGGAGATAGAGGGATTTATGTTTTATTTAAACATGACTACATCTTCTTTACAGTTCACTTATATGCATAATGCTGGAGAGATCAGCAACAATATTTGGATGTTTTGATTGGTAAAGATATTATCAATGAAAGGCTTGTTTGTACCATTTACAGAAAGCCCACTTACTCAAACTGTTTGCTTCATTATTCCAGCTGTCACCCCCAACATCAGAAGAAGGCAATAGTAAAAAGTCAATATATAAGACTTGCTCGAATAGTATCTGAATATGACACATATTTGATGGAAGTTTGTAAGTTAAGCGAGATGATTAAGACTAGGGGTTATTCCTATAACATTAGCAATGACGTGTTTGAGGAATTTAGTAGAAAAAGAAATAGTGACAATTTCAGACCACTACTAAGAAGCGTTACTGGTTGCATTAATGCCAGTTTGGATAAATGACCACATAAAGATTATTCCCAGGCATTTATTATCAAGTTTAACCATACTTATTGTGAAATTACTTACATTCTCAAGAAAAACTGAGATACTTTTTCATGTTTTGGCAATATGTGTGAAATTTTTGGGGAAGCTCCCGAAGTGGTTTACAGAAAAGCTAAGTTTTTCAACCAATTTTTTGACCCTGCTACGAGTGAACAGGTACATAAAGCTAACCAATAAAGCGAGAATGTTTAAATGTGGATTTTGTCCACAGTGTAAGTTTATTTTGAAGTGATTCGGTTGTTATTAATGGAAGTAAAAACATTTCTAAGTGTCATGTCCATTGTAATTCAGTGAGGGGTATTTATGTTGCCTTGTGTCAACACTGCGTATGTTTTTATGCAGGAAAAACAAACAGACACTTGAGGGATGGAATATATGAACACAATTTAGACATAAAAACAGAAATTTAAATAATGTCTTGTATAAACATATTTTATTATTTTCTATTCATAATTTTTATTTTTATGTATTGGATAAGGTATCAAAAAATGCTAAAGGTGGTCCATGTGAAGATATTATTAAATATCATGCATTAAAATGAAAAAAACAAGCTTAATGCTTTAAAACATATAGGTTTAAATGATACTTTGTCTATTGCTAGTGTTTTAAAACTGTGTTCTTACTTGGTATGCGTAAGAATATTTTACATGTTTGCATCACTTTAAGTGTGGTTTTAAAAACAGGCTTAGCCACGTGTATAGAGTGGTGGGGAAAACATCTTTGATTGCTTTTTACTAACGTGACTTTTTCAAGAGGGTTATTTAAATCAAATGTGATTTACTGTTGTTTAGATTCTGATGAAGTCTGTTTGTTATACACTAGACAAACGCACTAAATATTTTGTGTGAGTAATAAAGAATTCTGTTTTCCTTCATCTGGTTAGTTGCATCTTTGTTTTCATCTGTTCGTTGTTTGGTTCCTGGTGGATTAATGATTGTTAACAGTTGATTCATGTTCAGCCATTTTCATTCTACTGGGAAAAAAATGTTCATCTTATAGCATTAGTTATCTGAACGTTAAAATTCCCTTTGATAATTATTGATAATCTACAGATAGACAGACAAGAGCAAGTGGCAACCAAGTAAAGGATCAATCCCATTAAATGGATTCTAAATCATGTCACTTTCCTGAATATATTAAATTTGTAAATAAATAATCTTATAATAAAGGCCAACAGAAGTTTTTTTTTTTTAGGTGAGTGATTCCATTAAAGTTACACAAAGAATGTATTCATGTTCTGAATCGTAACTTAAACACCAAATGAATATTATATTTGTCAGTACAAATACAATTGCTGTTAAATTAGGGTCTTGTCTCTGTTTCTTACCATGCAGAAAAAATCAGCCTTTTAACCTCTAAAGCATATTGACAGAATTATTGCAAAATTGATATAAATTGTAAAACAACAATGTGTTCCTTGGAAAAGGTAATGCAGCTGCCTTTCCTGGATCTGATTTTAATATCCTCAATATGTGACCTTAGCACACAAATAAATGAAATAACAGTTTCCAAATAACAACCTAAAGCAAGCATATCCAGTAATGTAAACAAATACATAGTGAAAAAGTTTAGACTCCATCAGCTGGCCATATTGAGCAACCTCCTCACTCAGTATATATTTCACCAACTCTGATCTTGGACAGATCCAAGCTGTTTTTCTCTTTGGCTTCCATGCTCATCTGATCCCAGGTCACCCTGAAGCACTTTACCAGGTAACATAGATATAACCTTTCAATGGCGAGCCCCCAAACTACTTGGGAAGTCATCTTTAATGTCAATTCTTACCAAACCCAAAAAGCAAGGATCCTATGAAGAGTAGCAAGCATGGAACCTTGGCACCATCATTCTTTATTGCAGCTGGTCAGTTATCCAAGCCTGTAGAAATAGCAAATGCAGTGACATTAGGACATCATCACTGCATCCTGTATTAACCCTTAGATATCTTATGAGGTTCATAATCTCCTACAAAGACAAAGGTCACCCAGGCATTGGGCTTCACATATTCTCCACTAGGATAGGAGAGCTAGCCATTGGGCACTTCACCCTATTCTTTCTGACCAACCCTATCACCAGCTTGAGTCAATTCCTGAGCCAAGTTGCCAGTAGCAAAGATAGGTCATCTGTCTGTATGCCACTGGGAAGGCTAACAAGTGCCTATTATTGGGTTCCCCTCAGAAGCTCGAAATACTGAAATGTCGAATTTCAGTATCTCGAGCCTACGAAGCCAAATCCACACAACAGCAAAAGTTTAGAAGCACGAAATTCAAAACCTCGAATAATGGAGGTTTTGAATTTCACACTTCTGAAGTTCCGCTATGGTTATGTATTCAGGTAAGTGTGTGTGTGTGTGTGTGTGTGTGTGTGTGTGTGTGTGTGTGTGTGTGTGTGTGTGTTAAGGGTTTGGGTAGGGGCTGTGGTGTGTGTTAGTGTGTTTTGTTGCTGTGATGTGTGTGTGTGTGTGAGGAGAATGTAGCTTGTATGGTGGTGTTTTGTGTGTGTTTGTATGTAGTGAGACCTCGGAGTGAGAATATTTAAGTAGTGGGGTGCAGGGGGGCTCCCCCCCATTTTCATGTAGTACAGTGATTGTGTGTGTTTGTGTGGTGGATGGTGTGTGTGTGTGTGTGTGTGTGTGTGTGTGTGTGTGTGTGTGTGTGTGTGTGTGTGTGAGTGTGTAGTAAAACCGCAAAATTCAAAACTTCCGGTATTCAAGGTTTTGAATTTCGCAGTTTTTACTTTTCATTGTTTTGTGGATTTGACTTCTTGGGCTCGAGATACTGAAATTCAAGATTTCAGTATTTCGAGCTTCTGAAGAGAATCCCGATTATTATATTAGTGTTAACTTTATAAACATTGCAATGTCAGGGGTATCCAATGAGCACAGATTAAAGTTTATGTCTCCAGTGAGCCCATGATTAAAGTTTATGCCTCCATACCATATGTTTCTTAAATATTATCACTTTTCTGTATAATGTTTAATATAGTAAAGAGCAACCAATATCCATGATGGTAAATCTGAGATTAAAGGGGGCCAAATATATTATTAAAATAATTTTATTCCATGACTGTTAATACTATAACGGTTTTTAAAAAGCCTATTAGATGTGCTAAGGAGAGAGCTGACACTGATGAAATTCAGTCATTGTTGCTAATGAATTAAGATATTACAATAGTGTATAAGCTATAAGAACCCCAATAATTTATAACATTGACATGAGCATAAAAAGATCAAGACTCATTTGTAGTGAAAAACTACCTGTGTCTACTACTCTGTTTAACTGTCAAACATTTTTTGCATTTCAACATGTTAACAGGTTAAAGTAGCATTTAAGGAAAGGGACAGTGAAAAAAATATACAGTGACATTACTTATGATAAAAATATTTATGTATTTATTTATTTGTTTGTTTATTTACTGGGTTAGTGAGTGCACTGATCTGAATGGACAATTTATAGGCACAACCCAGGTGAACAGGATCACATAAAAATAAACAAAACATATTTACAGATATAAGGATAGGCAAAAGTGCAAGGAGATGTACTGTACGTAGATCCAAGAACCACCTTATACCTTACGAGACCACCTTATCAACAGACAAAATGACATACATAGACAAAGTTCATGAGACTATATGTGGGAACAATGCATGCTAACACGAAGAGTCAAATCTTGCAAAATATTACTGCCAGGCAATATTATCCCCATGCAAGGTTTCAAGCTCTGGCGGCACATATAAAAGTCAGTTTGTTTATTCTAACAGTTATATAAAACAGTGTCAAACAGATAGCTAATGCTATAAACTAAATACGAGCTGCAAACTAGAATAATTTTAAATTGTACACTTGTATTTAATGAAACTATGACTACATGACAAAGAAGTAGAAGCAAGTGATGGAGGAAGACGACTCGCTTATTCTTAATACAACCCTTAAGAAATAATTAGAAGTAGTATATACATATATATATATATATATATATATATAAAAATATATGTACACATATATATACACACACACACATACACACACACACACACACACACACACACACACACATATATATATATATATATATATATATATATATATATATATATATATAAATATATAGGTATATATACATATACATATAGATATTTTTTTCATTGTAGTGATCATAAGCAACAAAGAAAAGTATGAAGTGATACCAGAGCTAGCCCACTGATTATTTATATAATAAATATTTAATTGCCATATATGTACTTGCACTCCCAATGGTGCAGCCAAAACAGTATTAATTGCTATTCATATCTTCTCATGTAATAGTAGTAAAATAGGATGGATCTGTTCAAATCACCAATACAGATGAAATGATCATGTCAGAGTTGTATAAGGACTTGTTAACAAATGAAACAATACACTTAATAATTAGTATTATGCAATTATCTGCTGGCCTAGTGATACACTAGAGGAAGGCAAGCAACAGGAAAAGAGATCAAGAGAAAATAGTGAGAACTGTAAGCGCATGAATGACCAATTGTAAATATTAGAAGCTATGGGGATTTACACATGTGCATTATGGGTAATTATGATAATACAGACTGCAGTAGCTTTTAGTATGGCACAGACTTTTTTGTCATGGAAATTAACCAAAATTATCTGAATGTATTTCTTCAACAGGAGAGAAAACAAAACCAGTGTTTCAAGTGCATATTCCATTACAAGCAATACTCATCTACGGCATTGCAAAATAAATAAGCATCATAGGTTCATAGGTTCATAGGTAGGTACTAGGCTATTGGCCCTAGAGCCTATACAAGCCTAGCCAAAAAGGTACCCTGGCTTTCACCACCCAAGAAAATTATTTTCCTGTGCCCCTGTCAAGCAGAACCACAGAAGTGATCCCTGGGATGAATTTCCTATTGCCCATCCAATCATCAAGATTTTTCTTGAAGAGTGTTAATGAGGAGCTCTGTTTGACATAGATAGGTAGTCTGTTTCAGAGTATGGAAGTCTCTGGGACAGGAATCTATCCCTCCAGCATGTTCTGTTTATTGTGGTGACAAGGTTTAGGTCCCTAGAGCGTGTAGCTTGGAGGGATTGGGATTTCTTTAAGTGGAGCATGTCAAACAGCTCTGGGTTTGACATAGCTTTGTATGTTAGGCAGAGATCGCCTCTGAGTAGGCAATATAAGATGGAGTAAAGCTGGAGTTTTTTTAGACGGTCTGTGTAGGGCATCTGTTTGAGGCTGGTAATCCTGTTTGTGAGGTATTTCTGTGGCCTTTCCAGTTATTGTAGATGACTTGTGAGGTACATACCAAAAGGGGCATTGTACTATATGATGGGTCTAATGAGTGATGAGTAGAGGGGAACAATTACCTCTTTTTTCCGGGATGAGAAACCATTTGTGATGAGGTGTGCCACGTAGAAGGATTTCCTGACCACTGTGGCAATGTGATTATCAAAGGAGAGACTATTGTCCACCTGTGTCCCAAGGTCTTTTATCAAACTTTCGGTGTTAAGTAGACTACCGCCTATGTGCTAGTTTATGGGTACAGAGATTTTACCAAAGGGGATGATAATGCACTTTTTGGCATTGAGCTTGAGACCATGTCTTTGACACCAGGCGTCTGTCTTAGTGAGGCCCTTTTGTAGGATGTCCACATCATTAGGAGTTTTGATTATGGCTTCTAGTTTGCAGTCATCAGTGAATTTAGTTAGCCAAAGACCTTCTGTGTTAGCCTGTACTTCAGAGAAATAGATACCAAACAGGAGAGGACCCAGGACTGAACTCTGTGGTACTCCACTTGTCACTGGTCTGAAGTCTGATTTGGAGTCTGCTACTTTCACGGTGTGGGTTCTGTCAGTAAGCCAGTTGGTAACCCATCTTGTGACATAGGGATTTATACCTAGTTTAGTGAGTTTATCTATAATTCCAGAGTTGGGGATGGTGTTGAACGCCTTGGCGAGATCTAGATAGGCTGTGTGAACCACCTTACCCTCATCTATGGCTTTGGTGACTACTTCAAAGAAGTCTATCAGGTTTAGGAGACATGATCTGTCTTTTACAAACCCAAACTATGTGGGGTCCAGAGTTTGGAGATCTCCAATGTCTTTGTTTATGAGTTCCATGATGATACGTTCCATGGCCTTGCAGACAAGGCTCGTCAGGCTAATGGGGTGGTGGTTCCCAGGGTCTGTTGTGCCCCCCCCCCTTTGTGGAGTGGGATAACTGTCATGGTGCGCCATTCAATGGGCACAAAGCCTGAGGTGAGGCTATGATTGAACATGGTACTTAGGTGGGGTGCCAGTTCATTCTGTAGTTCATGTAGAAGACAGCCTGGGATGTTGTCAGGTCCCCATGGATGTTGTGTTCTTGGCTTTGGAGAGTGAGGCTTTTACCTTTGCAGCTGTGATTACAGGAACTTTGCATTCTTCTGGTATAAAGATGGGCCCTTTAGGGTGTGAGAGGGGGGTAAAGTTAGCACTGAACCTATCTGCCAGGATGTTGGCAATATCAGTTGGTTCTGTATATTTAGTGTCATTGTGCTGTAACTCAGAGCAGATCTGAGTGTTGCCATTGAGATTTTTGACATAGCTATAGAATGCTTTGTGGTTGTCTTTAGAATCAGTGGCAATTTTGTTTTCATTACTAGCTTTAGAGGATTTTATGAGGGATCTCAGATTCTTACTGAGGCTGACCAGGGAGTTCCTCCAATCTTGGGATTTTACTCTTTTTTGCAACAGTTTCTTTCTTCTGTTGTAGAGTTTGTTTTTGGCAGAAGACCACCAGATTGGCTTCCTTTTTTTGGAGGATAGCATCTTGATTCTGTTAGGGATAGCACGATCCATGCACTCATGTAAGTGCTTAGAAAGTGCATTTGTGTAGGATTCAGCAGTCGTACCTCTATTGTCCATCTGCCTGGGTGTTGTGAAGTTTGACACTTCTGTCTTAAGAAGCATGAAGTTGGCTTTGTAGAAATTTTTTATGGTTGTTTTCCTAATGGGGCTGGGAGTGGGATGTGGATGTCTAGGGTGATTAGCTTGTGGTCAGATCTGACCAACGAGGAGCTGACCTCTGGTGTAGAACACAAGTCACCCATGTTGGTGGTGACCCGGTCTAGGATATTGCTGCCCCTGGTGGGGGTGTGGATAAGTTGATCCAAGGCATTGGAATTGATGATTTCCAGAAAACGTTGAGCAAAAGAGTTGGTACATGAGTAGTTTTCCCAGTTAATGGTAGGGTAGTTGAAATCACCCATTATTGGAGTGTTGGGTTGCAGCTTAATATTTATAAGTGTATCAAGAAAAGAGGAGTGGGAATCCTGGGGCATGGTGAGGGGTCTGTAGCAAGCTACAATCTGGATTGCATTTTTTCCCAGAGTTAGTTGAACTTGGATAATCTTGGATGCATTATGCTGAGTAACTAGCTTGGAGGTGTGGATATCCGTAATGAATATGTACACGTCTCCACCTTTAGTGTTTCAGTCTGGGTTTGGTGGCCAAAAGGTGTGGTATGAATTATAGCCTGGTAATGCAGGGGTACTCTCTGGAGCTTTGAACCAGGTCTCTGTCACTGCACAGATGTCAATGTTCTCCATTTTAAGGAGTGCCTCGAGTGAGTGCATTTTGAGGTTTAGACTTCTAGCATTGAGTAGCATTACCCTCAGATTTTGCTTGCTTGTACCTGTTATGGTGGTGAATTTGTCATTTGAACATTGCCTAAAAAAGGCACTATAGGGGTGGCAAGAGCCTTTGCCAGTATCCGGAATCACAAGGGCGACATGTGCAGGCCAACTCTGGCAAAGCAGCGTGGTCTGTCGATCATGTCATCCCAGGCAGACAGATACTGGATTCCCTTCAAATAACACCAGAAGCTTAGCCAATTGTTAAAGTTGATCATTGCATCCTTGAACTGTGGTGCCATTCTGGGTGATGGCAGGATGCTACTCAGGGCTAGGGTCATACCTGCCTGGGCTACAAGATCAGAGACCTCCTCCATGTCTCTTTTCATGTAGTCCAGGGAGGTACATCTCTGGTCATTCACACCAACATGGACAATGACAGAGTCATATTTATACTTGTTGTGGAGTGACCTGAGTGCATGCGTTATGTGGCAGATCCTGGCACCTGACAGGCAGCTGACAGTAACTTTTTCCTTGTTTAGCCTAGTGAGTGGAACATCAGTGTGCCTGACTATAGAGTCACCTATGACTAGAGTGTTGGGTACGTTATGCCTTATGGGCTGTAGTTGAGTGGCACACTGAATATGTGGGCTATGTGTCATTTGGGTTGTGTTGGGGGGTGGAGGTTGCTTGCATTTCTGCTTTGGAGGTCTCTTTTGTTTGGGCAGATTTGTACTGAGACCCTCCATGAATGTAGGTGTGTGCTTTGTGTTTCTGTGTGTGTGTTTTTGTGGTGTAGGTTTTGAGGGACTATGTGATGAGTGTGGTGCGGTGCAAGTGTTTACCTTCTCCTCTTGACTGTCTAGGCCAGTCTTTGCTGAAGAGAGCTTTGCTTCCAGTTTGGCTATATAAGTGCATCTCTCACAGGTTGTAGTGTTGGGTGGTAGGAGGAGAGGGTTGTCTGTATACATGAGGCAATTGCTGCATTGTCCCAAGATGCCCAGATTCATCAGGTAGACAGGGGAAAGCACTGGGAGCTGACCTTTAGACATGCCTGAATAGGTGCTTATTTATTAAGTACTAAAAACTGTTTTCCTCTATGTATGTGGGCATAGTGTTTCTTAATCTGTACTCTCCCATGGGAAATCATATTGCATAACCTTTGCCTTCTAAGCAAGCAAGCATCATGTCAATAAATGTTAAGGAAGCAAAGTTATTACCAGCAGCTAGGAATGTATCAAAGAAAGAGTGCAACAGACTATACACTGACCAGCATACCCACTCTATATGGTCTTGGAAGTTATAATGAAATGTAGTAAGTTCAGAGGTTTATAGTAAGTACTGGGTTAGCTACACTTGTTGACCATCTTAAGCCTAGCAATTTCCCCTTTTGTACTTAAATTAATCTATCCTCTTTGGATAGAGATTGACATTACACATCCCATAGTAAATAAGTATGTATTACTCCGAGGGAAAATAACTGGGATCATGCCATAGATAATTTGAGGGAAGCCATACAAGGGATAAAGCATTTAGGAGTTATCTGTGCCCATTAGCAAAATAGTCCTGGGGTAAAATTTCTATTATCCATCTATCAGGCTAAGTTGTACTTAAATATGGATGGTTTGATCTTTGTTTTATGTGGATGAAGAGTCTTTTTCAGACCACTAATATAATCTGTGAGATAAACCTGTCTCTTCAAACCATTCTGTTGCAGAAGAAGTTTAGATCCCTGGACTGAGTATTTTTGATAACATTTGACTTTCTGATGTGCAGTAGGTCCATCAATATTGGGTCAGAGGGTGCTTTGTATGCCAGACACAAGTCACCTCATAGCACTCTATAGTATACCGAGTATAGTGACAGGGTTTGAGATGGTCTATGTAGGGTATCTTGTTTAGGCCTTGTATCCTTTTAGTAAGGTATGCTTGTGGGCATTTCAGTTGGTGCACTTGTCTGAAGAGATACATGCCAATGTGGGCATTGTACTCAATGACTGCCAAAATGAGGGCTGAGCATGGAAAGACAATGACATATATAAATCTAGTCTGAATCTCTTTCTTTAAAAGTTGCACATCATAGTAGGATTTGCTTACAACAGTGGGCAGTTGGTGGAAGATGAGGTCACTGTCCAGATAAATTCCCAAATTCCAAGCAAATGGGTCAGCTTTTAAAGGCATATTGTCACTGTGGTAGTTCCCTGTAGTAGACAACTTTCCAAAGGATATGAGAATGCATTTTTTTTTGGCATTTAGTTTCAGTGGTGCAGTGGTTAGTGTTGTCACCTCACAGCAATAGGTCCTCCACTTCAATTCTTAGCTGAGGTGCCTTCTCTGCAGAGTCTGCATGTCCTCCCTGTGTTCATGTAGATTTTCTCCAGGTGTTCTGGTTTCCTGCCATATTCCAAAGACATGCATCTGGAGAACTTCTCCTAGCCCTCCACTCAAAATGGGTTCTGCCCCAGTCAGACTTTTCCAGTAAACAATTGTTAGATAAATAATTCTGGCATCAGTTATTTTTTGGGACACACCTTCTTGCAGGATACCTGAGTCATTTTGGGATTCAATAACTGCACCTAGTTTACAGTCATCTGCAAACCTAGTCAGCTACAACCCTTTGGTATTGCTTTTACTTTAGAAAAGTAGGTGCCAAAGAGAAGAGGTCCCAACGCTGAACCTTAGGGCACTCCACTGGTCACTGGTCTCTTTAAAGAGGTAAATTCCCCTAGTTTGATCTCCTGCATCCTATATGTGAGCCAGTTGGCAGGAGTTTGTTCCCACTCTATCTAGTTTTTCATCTCTACCTGAGTGGGGTATTATGTCATAAGCTTTGGCCAGTTTGAGGTATGCCATGTGTACTGTTTTTTTCTTCATCCATTGCTTTGGCTACATTTGCAAAGATGTCCACCTGGTTGAGTATATGAGCACCTACATTGCGGCATGGACTCAGCAAAGCTTGACAGAAGCAAATAATCTTCCTCAAGGAAGAGTAAACCTGTCTGGTGGACATCAGCAATACACAACCTCTATAATAAAAGGAAAACATTTATGTCCAGGACCAAGAAAGAGCAAGTGCCAAGTTGGAAGCAATCTCTCCATTGCCTGAACAAGCAAATAAGGTCACAGGATAAATCCTCTAAGGCTAACTTTAACTCCAAATTGGCTGCATTCACTAAGGACAATCACAAGGCCTTCTTCACATATATCTGCAATCTCAAAGGTAGCACCCAAATCTGCTCTGAACTGGTGGTCAAGAACACCACATAGACAAATGTTGTAGATATAGCCAACCTGCTGGCAGACAGGTTCAGTTTAAACTTCACCTCCCCTGTCCCCCATCATTAAACCAGGACATCCTCAGCACCTGGCCCCTCCCCCTTATCACCAGGGAGCAGGACTTTAATGCCCTATCCAAGGCAAAAAAATACAGCTTCCATGGGATCCTACAACATCTATGGCTACATCCTACATGAATTCAGACAAGAGCTCTCAGCACCATTAGGCACCCTATTCAACCAAAGCATGAGCACTGGTTTCATTCCAGCCAAATGGAAGACAGCCACTGTCATTCCTCTGCACAAAAGTGGAGCATCCACTGACCCAGGCAATTATAGACCCATCAGCCTAACTAGCCTGATCTGCAAAGCCATAAAATGCAATATCATGGACCTTATAAATAAGGACATTGGCAACCTCCAAATGCATGACCCCACACAGTTTAGTTTTGTCAAAGGGAGATCATGCCTGTTAAACTTGGTCAACATCTTCAAAACAGTCACCAAAACCATGGACAAGAGGAAGATGGTGCACACCACCTACCTTGACCTAGCCAAAGCCTTCAACACTAATCCCCACTCGGGCATAATAGATAAACTCTCCCAGCTAGGCATCGACCCATATATTACCAGATGGGTAGCTAACTGGCTCACTGATAGAACCCACAAAACAGAGGAAGCAACCTCTAGTAGTAGACCTGTAATGAGTGGTGTATCCCAAGGATCAGTCTTTGGGCCTCTACAGTTTGGGATATACTTTTCTGAGGTGCAAACCAAAACCAGTGGTCTGTGATTGACCAAGTTTGCAGATGACTGCAAGCTGGGTGCTGTCTTAAATTCCCCTAGTGATATGGACATCCCCCAGGAGGGCCTTACCCAAACTAATGACTGATGATAGAAGCATGGCCTCAAACTGAATGCCAAGAAATTCATCATTATCTCCATTGAGGAAAATGGCATTCTCACCAATTATCACATTAATAACAATGTACTACGCATGCAATCGGTAGTCAGGGACTTGGGCAACCAGGTTGATAGCAGCCTGACGTTTGACCACCACGTTGCCTCCATTGTATGGAAGGCTTTCTACATGGCCCATTGCATAAGTAAGGATATTTCATCCAGGAACAAGGCGGTCATAACATCCCTGTACTCCTCCCTTATCAGAATAATTACTGAGTACAATGCCCCCTTCGGCATGTACCTTGCCAAGCACATGCAGCAGTTGGAGAGAACACGGAGGTTCCTGACCAGGAAAATCCAAGGTCTCAAACACCTATCCTATACAGCAAACTGCTCAGAGATGATGTGTGTCTGGTATATAAGGCCATCTAAGACCCAGCCTTGATGGAGTTGCTGCATATCCGTAAGTCAAGCTTCACTCATGCAACCCACATGTGAGGTCTCAACCTGGTCTGTGACATTAATAGAACTTGTTGGCAGAATACATTTGTGTCCCAAAGACTTCCCCATCTGTGGAATAGACTCCCTCTCCATGTCAAGCAGAGTACCTCACAATCCCTCTTTAAGAGGAACTTGGATGACTGGATAGGAAACAGAAAATGCAGCCTCAGGATCCCAGCTGTGTCCCTACTGGACAGGGGAAATAGGTGTTGACTTTGTGGGAACATGGGCGAAATTCTTGGCTAAGTTTATAAGGGCCTCTGGGCCAATAGCCTAGTATCGTCCTTTGAACCTATGAGTAAGCATGGCCTGTCCTTGATGAATCCAGACTGAAATGGGTCCAGCTTTTGGAGGCTCCTTATGTTCTTATTGATTAGTTCCATTATAAGCCTTGCCATGGCTTTGCATTTGAGGTTAGTTAGATTTATGGGTCTGTAATTGCATGGGTCTGTGTAAGGTCCTCCCTTTTACTTGGTACAAGACTAGAATGGAGGCTGTGGTTGAACAGTTTAGATGGGGGCGTGGCTAAATCATGCTATTTAAGATGCATCCAAGAATATTGTCATAACTCATCAATGCAGTATTTTTAGCTTTTGGTAGCTCATTCAGGACCTGGTCTTCTGTGATAATAGGAAGTAAGATGGCTTTAGGTATAGCTTGATAGGCAGGAGCAAAGTCTGAACAGAATTTATAGGCTAATAGGTTAGCTTTATCTTCAGCCTCAGGGTAGATAGCATTGTTCAATGTCAGCTCAACACATTGCTGCTTTAAACATCTAAGAATCTAAGATAAATAAAAATGCCTTCTGATTGTCTTTGGCTTGGGTGGCTATTTTAACTTCAAACTTGGCTTTGTTGGATTTTATTATGCTCCTGAGTTGTTTGTTTATTTCACTGAAGATGGCTGTATAATTCTGGTAGTTAGTCTTCTTACTTTTAGTCAAAATTCTATTCCTTTTATTGAAAAGTTTGATGATATTATGGTTCCACCAAGTGTATGTGTGAGTGTGGGTGAGTGTGTGAGTGTGTGTGTGTGTGTGTGTGTGTGTGTGTGTGTGTGTGTGTGTGTGGGGGGGGGTTTCTAGTGTTTACCCTGCACTTGCTCATTTACATGCTTGCATAGTTTTGTGGTGTATGTTTACGTGTATTCAGCAGAGTTAACCAGGTTTGATGAGGATGTATCATCTCTTGGAGAAATTTCTAAAGTTACCCCTGGGTAGAAGTGGTCTCTGGTTTCAGTTTATTTTGAAGGAGACAGTTTTATGGTCAGACCTAACAAGTGATAAAGATAGGCAAGGGATAGTGCAATATGTCCTCATCTTAGTAAGGACAAGGTCCAAGATGTTGTTTCCCCTAGTGGTTGCTCTGACTAATTGTTTCGGGGCATTTGTATTGATAAAGTCTAGGAATCCTTGTGGTTGTGCACTTGTGTGGGTGTAGGTTTCCTAGTCTATAGCTGGATAATTTAGATCAACTAGGAATGGTGTTAAATGTAATACTGAGTGATTCCATCTCCTGTAGTTGTGTTATGTCTTTCTTGGATCATAGAGGGAGTTCTGAAGGTAGCTAATATATGGTACAAGTCCTTTCTTATGGTTTGTGGGTATGAAGAAGCTCTAGTGCATCATGCCACTTTACCAGCCTTGATGTGAGTCTATTCTGGATGATGTTTGAGACATCTCTGCCTTTTCCCCCTGCTACCCATTAGCTGGTATTAACAGGTAGAAGGAGTTATATCCCTGCACGGCTGGACTACTCTATTAGTCACTAGACAGGTGTCTACATCCTCAGAAATGTCTGCCATATTTGATTTTAACAATTATTTTACTGTTAAAGTTTTTTATTACAGCAAGCCCTCATCACAATGTTTGAAAACTGTTGAATTAATAATTTCTCATGTTTTTTCACATTATGCTATTCTTTACATATGTTTTCAAAGTGAATCTGTTGAGAGTGCAAATATCATTCTATCAATCCACAGCAAAGAAGGCACTTAAATATCACAGTTGTACAGGTTATTTAACAATGAACACGATCTTTTGAACATTAACAAAGGCATGTTGCACTCAAGATCCCAAGTGTTTGCAGAATGAAGGATGGTTTAATTTTAATGAGTAAGTGCAGAGATGGGGGGATCAATAGGATAAGGCTATGTAGACTGAAAGACAGTACATAGTAAGTAGTATTACATGCAGAAAGGCTGAAGTAGGCTAGGCAGCAGGAGAATAAGGTGAATAGAAATGTAGAAAGAGTGATGCTAACTGTATGAAATTCCAGTACACAGGAGAGAGGTTTGCTTACTGTGTTTGCTGCATCATCTACACATGGGAGAAGTCTGCTCACTGTGTTTGCTGCATCATCTACACATGGGAGAAGTCTGCTCACTGTGTTTGCTGCATCATCTACACACGGGAGAAGTCTGATCACTGTATTTGCTGCATCATCTACACACGGGAGAAGTCTGCTCACTGTGTTTGCTGCATCATCTACACATGGGTGAAGTCTGCTCACTGTGTTTGCTGCATCATCTACACACATAGGAGAAGTCTGCTCACTGTGTTTGCTGCATCATCTACACATGGGAGAAGTCTGCTCACTGTGTTTGCTGCATCATCTACACATGGGAGAAGTCTGCTCACTGTGTTTGCTGCATCATCTACACATGGGAGAAGTCTGCTCACTGTGTTTGCTGCATCATCTGTCAAGCTGCTTGGTAACTCATTGCAAAATTGGTCACTTTGAATACATAAGTTTGCTCTATTTTTCATTGTGAGCAGACAAGTAAAGAAACTTCAGTGACCAACATTCCTACATGAAACTGGAGAGGTAGCCATCCAACTATTTAACACTTTCATCCTCAAAGAACAATACAGATATTTATCAGTTAACTGATTGCAACTGAGCTAAATGCATGTTCTGTTTGTCAGTATTTTCATTTTACAAGGAAACAATATACTCAGGCAAGTACAGATATTTATGCTACAAAACCAACAGAGCAAGAGAGATAGTTTGAGATTTTGATGAGTAGCATAATTCATTTATCAGAAAAAGTAGTGTTTGTGACATTAAAGTGGTCAAGTAAAAGACTGTCCCCGGGATTCATTAAACTCAGTGCAGGAATAGTGCTATTCCTGCACGGAGTGGATCATGCCAGTGCAGCACAGCAGCATGTCTTGCATATTCATGAAGGCATGCACCTGTATAACCTACATGGGCATGATTCAGGAATGAGTGCAGGGGGTGTGTCCGAGCATTACTCGCCAGTAAACACTCCCCTGCACTCAGGTCATGACGTACAGCACTTTGAAAGCAAAAACAGGGTCCACAGACACTGTTAGCATACAACAGAGAACAAAAGGCCTCTAAAACTGACTAGGGAACCAAATAATGTGATAAAAGGAGCAAACACCCAACTCAACAGATATCTGCAGAATGTCCAGAGTTGTGCCTCATATGTCAGGTGTGTTCCTCTTACTGTCCTGGCAAAGAGCTGAGGGTCGAAGTCATTAAATAATGGCAAACATTGAGTGTAAGACTCCACATCCTATTATTCATCAGCTTCCTAAGTTTGTAAGAGCAATATTTAATATCTGTCCTCTTTGCCCCCCCCATTATGTTAGGCTTTGCCCAGATTATATGTTGTAAGAGGTGTAGAGGTATGACTGTTAGCTATGTGCACATCCCTAAACTAATAAAAATAAAAAATATATTTTTTTTCCTGTCCCCACTAACGTTTAAGTGTAGATGAGTGGGTGTGCATGTAGTGCAGCTGTGTATAGCATAGCTTAAACATCCGAAGGAGCTAAATATAAATATACAGCGAAAGTAGTCAAAGTGAAATAGCATAGTGGTTTGAGCTTTTGCTTAGTATGCAGTCATTCACGGTTCAAGCCCTAATGCAGTCCATTCATTTTTATATGTGAAAACAGCAGTAAACGTATTGTTTATCATAAATAGGTAGTGAATAATATATATTTGTTAACCAGGGTAGTGCATCAGGTCCAAATGTGAGGTGTCAGTGTAGTATATATGTGAAACCCCCATATAAACACGTGTCCCATACAGTATTGCCACAAAAAAATATAATGTAATGAAAGCACATAGGGGGATGTTATGGAAGGGAAACATATACATATCAGAAGATGTCATTAAGAAGGAATCAACCCCACAATCCTGATAGTCCATAAAATGAAAACTGAACAATGCTAAATTGTGCTCAGCTATGCTTAGCTGGTGTAAACATTGCTTAAATTTGAATGCTTAGCAATAATTAGCATAGCTAAGAAGATTTGCACACTGGTAAGCAGTGCTTAACATCTACCCCTTTAAGCAATGCTTATCTGTGCTAAGCAGGTTTGCCCGTCACTTAGCTTATCTCAGCATATTCAAAATTGTCTAATCACAGCAAAGGGTGGGAAATCAGCCTTATTTAAACCTCATAGGTGGGAATATAGCTCATAACCAGTTGTAGCTGATCACTGCAGGTACTATGGCTGGTGTTGGGGAAGGTGTGCACTTTAAGGTGCAGTATTGGGGCATTCAGAAGTCCAGGGTCATGATTGAACTCCCTGTAAAAGACCATAAATGGAGACTGCTGCAGGGCCAGTACCAGGGCTCCCAATACAAAGTGGAGGCCTGGCACTATCTCGCACGTGACCTCACCTGAGCTACTGGTATCCCTCAGACTTATGAGCAGTTCTGGCACCATTATGCTGACCTGAAGCATAGGAAGTGGGAACTCTTAGACCACTGGATACAAGATGCACAGGCACGGAATGTCTCTGGTGAGTGCAAGCATCAGTATCAATTAGTGTTCTGCAAAGTGCAGCCTGAGTATGTAATCAATAGGTATGCATAAATGTTTATTTATCTCCTGTATAGCTGCAGATGAGAGGGCTGCAAATATTAACACACATGCCAGCAGACTGCTAAGGCTGTGCTGGGAGGCTGGTGAGTAAATATCTAGCCTGCATTATCTAGGGTAAATAAATAGAAAGTAGTAGATTGTCAATAACTAGTAGGTAAATTGTGTACTGTGTGCATTGAATAAAGGACTGTCATCAGGCAAATAAAGGTCTCTGTAACATTTAATAAAAATAAAAGCCCCAGACTGTTGTGTTTGCTTTGTCATGTTGTGGTAGGAATATAAATGTATACAAGTTCTGCATAGTTATGTGTTTCTGGTAGAAAATAATTGTATCATGAAACTATTAATGAAAACCTAACACAGATCTGTTGTCTGAAAAATGCAGTACAGTACTCATTACCTAGGGTATTTGTCGAACTACAAGGTCAGATTGTGCAAACCAGAGAGTACTAGGGAGAATAAAGTCAAGCATGAGTCATTAGTTCCTCAGTAGCTCGTGATGAAACACAGTTGTGGTTTACATTTTTTTCATAAATCGGCACAATTCGAATCTTGGCAGTGGTAGCACGCTGAATGCATATTGTCAACCAAGAATATGTGAATATTTGTATACACAGTCAGGTAGAATTAACATAAATTACCTCCACGGGTCTGCAAGGTAAGAAAATGTTTGTAATAGCTGTAAGAAGGTTTTACCAACACAATCTGTGTTCAACATATCCACTGTCCAACCCCAAGGCTGCAAATGACAGTAAGATAAGTACATACACCAAGCACTTTGTTCCGATACATGCCTCTCAAGTGCCATGATGTCGCAGCTAATGGTCACTGCTGATAATAACCAGGGAGACAGATAGAAACCCCGGTGGAGTATGTCAGTACCACACACCCCCAAGCATGAATGCCAGGCACTCCTTTCCTGAGTAATGATTTGTGCAGTTGTTGAAAATTAAAGCCTAGACAATTGTTAATTGATCTCTTTCTCACTCTCTCTCCCCCACCCCATCTGCACCAATATTTAATACACATTAAATGGGTATGTTCTTTTCCAAACCTACAGTTTTGACATATGTCCTATTGTTATACAAATATTGAACTTTTTGAATTTTAATGTTCCTTGTTCAAATACTATCAGTGGTGGCCTGTTGCTATCAATGTAACTTGCATGCTGTTATAATGCCTACTGTGGTTCCATATATGCATGTGTTCTGTTTGCTATGCAACTGTTTCAATCCTGTTTTATGGGGTCTATCAGAACACCCATGATGCTGTTATAATTAATCCTGAATTGTGTTGTTCTTGACTAACCACCATATTTTTTAAACTGAAACACCATTGCACGGCTGGGAAGGCAGAGCCCAGCAGATCTACTTGTCCGCCTCATCTGGCCATGGCATCAGCCCAAGCACATCTGGGAGACAACCCGGGCCTTCCTCTTCTATTGGTCCTGCACCACCTTCAGGTGGAACCGCCTTGGTGGATGGGGCTTGCCCCCCCTTGGGAGCAGGCATGGAGAGGAGACTGTCACCCACAGTCAGGTCCGGGGATTGGTGCGCAGCATCCTCCATTCAGAGTATGGTGATCAGCTGCTCTAGCTTGAGGGCTGCCTGGCACTGCCTGAGGGTCAGCCTACCCCTCCTGTGTAGCCCGCAGTATAGCCATCTTCGGGGCAGTGAAGGTGCAGTGGTGACTGCCCATGGATGGGGACCACAGTCCCACTGTAACCATATGGGGGCTCATGTGCATCTAATGCCCAACCACCCTCCCCATCCAAGGTGTTTACCCACAATGTGTGTCATATACCACCCCTGTCAGCTGTCTTGTCTGTCTTGCCTGTCTTTCCACCCAACGTGCCTCCCCAAATGTTCCCACTATTCTTCCCCAAAATCCCACTCTCACCTTATAAAAAAAAGGCAATCTGTTACCCAAAAAAATGTTGCCCCATACATAGCTGTCCACTGTGCACATGTGTCCACTGGACATATGTAATCTTGTCTAATTGGTTTACCAACACATTACTGTTGTCCTCACCCCTCTCTCAGGGGTTTGAGTGTCTAAATTCACCTTTAAATTCTGTACAAATGCACAGCTGTTACTGTATCAGAAATGGACAGCTATGGACCTTTCCTACACCCATCCTGCACATCCCTAGCTATCTGTTATATTGTTTTCCCTCTGTCTACCCCTTTTTTCACCACTTTCCTATCACCCCCTTTTTCTTTTCTTTTAAAGAAATTAGCATGGAGGTAAGCGAGAGTAAGCAGCAATAAGCAGCAGTAAGTTGTAGTAAGCGAGTTTGCGTGATGCTAACCAATGCCTGCACAGATTAAACAGTTTCCCATTTAACTGTGTGTTGGCATCGCTTACCATCATGCAAACCCACAAAACCCACTTACAACTGCTTAAAATTGCCTTACTCACCCTGTCTCAATCAGCCACTGTTCTGCTCGCAACAAAATAATCAGCCCTACCAAGACTTGGACCCAGGAGCTTGTACACCATAGTCAAAGCAATGCACCACTACACTATCTGAGCTGTAATAATGAATGCTGGGGAACAAACACTGTGGAATCAGTCATGTTTAGTATGTATAAATATACACATATAGGTGTGTATGGTGATAGATAAATATGAAAAAGTATATGCATCAGATATATGGAGCTATACATATAAAATAAATACATATATAATATATACACATATATATATATATATATATATATATATATATATATATATATATATATAGTTATATAAATATATGTACAGATATCGAAAAAAGAATGTATATATATATATATATATATATATATATATATATATATATATATATATATATGTACAGATATCGAAAAAAGAATGTATATATATATATATATATATATATATATATATATATATATATATGTATATATATAAAAATAGCTGTCAAAAATGGGGAGACAATGGGCCAAGACCAGGGACGTAATGTACGCACTGCAGTTATAAATGTAGAATGTTACTACAGTAACAAGGTTGGTGTCAGCATACATGCTCAGAAGGATGTGAGTTCTGAAACTGAAATGTATGTCATCATTTACTGTCAGAAATCCTCAGATCCTCACAGTGATTTACCAGGGAAATAAAAATAATGATTCTGTGTAGCAGACCAGAAATACAAGAAATAACCCTGGACAGTCTGAAACAATCTAGCCAGTCGAGAGGTATGCTCAAGAACCCCTTAGTGCAACAAATCTGGGCCTGACAAAAGTGGGGGGGGTTAAAGCTATGAAACTGGGAACATATCCCAAATACTGCAGTAGATAAGGTGACACAGTTGATGTAGTAACACCCTCCTGTCTGTTGTAACATATATTGACCGGAATAGCCCAAGTCCAAAACCACATTATTCCCCACTAGTTACTGTCATAAATCCCCACATCATCCCACTGATGTGTCAGAAATACACAACACATATGGGGGCCAGGCAACAGTACAGCTGATAAATATCTGCACATACATCATAGTAGGGAAACTACACTGAGCTGCTATGCATGTCACCAAGCACTGTCTAAACTAGAGGCAGACTGACACAACACCAACCCAAGTTCACTATGTTGGAATACACATGTAATTGCAAATATATCAGGTAATACAGTGATGTAACAGCACTGACAAATAGACACCAGTGTGAAAGTGCATACCCATAACCAATCTCACCACATTCAAATTGACATACTGGTAAGCCACAGGAACAGTAGAGTATATAGACTGTGTTAACAAAATCATTAGTATGTTTGCCACTCAAACACTAATCCTACATATATTGGCCCAATTCACAGTGTAGTTTGATGTCTGACTGTGGTATGGACCATGTGTCAGTCTGCCCCTACAAACATACACAGCTGATAAAGCACCAGAAGCTGGAACAGCATGCAAAGTCAGATAGAAAAGGACCCATAACACTTACATCTACCCCCTCCCTACACAGGCCACATAACACATTCACAATATACTGCTACACAATCCTGACAGTCTGTCAACAATTGTCAGAAATGCACAGTCCTCTCAACTGTATAGAGTCTCACAGAATGTGCAGATCTTGTCCTCATATATAAGACCTCCTACACATAACATGCCTGGCAGTCTGATACATCACTGGGATGATATCAGGAATGAAGTCACTATATAATGATATATGATACCTCTCCACCTCTTACAGCATGACATCTGGACAAAGCCTGACATACTTGGGGGAGGGGGGGGGCAGAGGCCCAAACACAGAGACATTATTGACATATTACTGTTACAGACTGAGAAAGCTGCAGGTGTAACAGGGTTGTTGTAAAATATCTGTTCTGAGGGATATGAAGTCAGAAATGCACATGGATGTTACCATATAGTGACTGCAATCCTCAGAGTATGCTACTGAATTTCTAAGGTCAAAATATGTGTGAGTGACACAACAGATATAAGAGTCAAAACTCTGCCCAGTCTGTGGATAGCCCTACAGTTGAGTTATGTCAACCACATAACACTATCAGACTTAAATGCATGCAGAGCAGCCATATCCACACAAACCCTGTCAAAGTAGCAATACTTCAACTGTATAACAGCAATACTTATTCTGTCCCTATGTCTGGAATATTCTCCCCCAGTTTACTGGGCTGTCTCCATAGTGTTTGTTGCAAGAGGTCCATGAAGTCCTCCTCACAAGCAAGGAAATGGTGCAACACCCACATGAAGTACTCAGTTATAGGAGTGTGTTTCCATGCTATTGGGTATATGAATGATACCACAGCTGTTCTACATGCAATACGGAAGTGGGGGACTCCATTTGGTGCACAAGCCATCGGCTGCTCATGAGCAGTACCTACAAAAGGTAAGCGGTTGCCTATACAAAACAGATATATATCCTACATCTGTCTGAGAGAGAGAGAGAAAGAGACAGACACACACACACTGAAACTGATGGATTATACCAACTGAACCTAAAAAAACCCCAAAAAACAGGTATGTCAAACAATTAAGCATGTAATAGAATGCACTAGGGCATATGCAAACATGGAAAATAGGAAGTTCAACCAATATTATGTCTCAACAACACATGTTGTACTGATATATTGCTGAGCAGACCCTATATCCATAGTAACTGTGTCTGTCTGCAGTGACATAGAACACAGCTCAGGGCCCTGAGTCACCCCAGGAAAGGATGGCTCACATATGACCACTAATGGAGTGTGTGTGTTGCACAATACTGACTGTGACACTGCTAGGCCACACCCAGTGCAAAGCTTACCATCATTAACTCTGTTACATCCACCTCTGACTTGTGCCTCTTTTTTCAATGCCAGTGTCTCTAACCCATACAACATAGCTGGTTTCACTACCCACTTGTAGACCTTCCATATCACTCTTAATGGTACTCATTTGTCACAAATCACACCTGACACTCTTCTCCATCACCCACATCCTGCCCATACTCTCGTCTTCACCTCTCCCCACACTTGCCATTAATCTGAACTGTTGTTCCTAAGTATTTACACCTATCCCACTTTGAAAACTGTACTCCCTGCATCCTCACCATTCCTCCATCCTCCCTCCAATTCACACACATATATTCCATCTTAGTCCTGCTGACCATCATTTCTCCCCTATCTAGACCATCCCTCCACCTCTCCAGGGTCTCCTCAACCTGTTCCCTACTCTCACTACAGACCACAAAGTCATCTGCAAACAGCACAGTTTAGGGGGACTCCTGTCTGATCATGTCTGTCAACATGTCCGTCACCACTGCAAATAAGAAAGGGCTCGTAGCTGATCCCTGATGTACTCCCACCTCCACCTTAAACACACCTGTCACTCTCAATGCAGACCTCACTGCTCTCATACTAGCCTTGCACATATCCTGTAGCATTCTTACGGATTCTTCTGCCACTCCTGACCACCTCATACAATACCACAACTCCTCTCTAGACATCCTGTCATATGCTGTCTCTAAGTGCACAAAGACACAACGCAACTACTTCCGACCTTCTCTGTATGTCCCCATCAACACTCTCAGTGAAAACATCACATCTGTACTGTTCTTTCTTGGCATAAAACTGTGCTGCTGATCAGTAATCCTCACCTCCCTTCTTAGCCTAGCTTCCACCACCCTTTACCATTACCTCATGCTGTGACTGATCAATGTTATCCCTCTGTAGTTACTACAGCTCTGCACACCACCCTTATTTTCATAATCGGTACCCAATCACATTTTATCCACTCCTCATGCATCCACTAACTTTCCAAGATTACAGTAAACAATCTGGTTAAAAAGACCACTGCCATTTGTCCCAAACACCTCCATGCTTCCACAGGTATGTCATCTGGACCAATAGCCTTTCCATTCTTAAACCTCTTCATAGCTATCCTTATTTCCCCCTTGTTAATCTGTTGCACATCCTGATTCACCATACCCAGATCATCCAACCTTCTCACTCTCTCATTCTCTTCATTCACCAACTCATCAAAGTACTGTTTCCACCTCCTTGATATACTCTTCTCGCTTGTGAGTACACATCCACTATTATCCTTTCTCAGCCTTATTTGTTGCACATCCTTCCTAGCTGCATGCCACTGTCAAGCCAGTTGGTGCAGGTCCTATTATCCATCCTTGGTGTCCAACCTTACATACAACCCTTCAGATGCCCCATCCTCAGCCTCTGCCACCACACTCTTTGTCATGCACCCCCATCTCCTTGTACACCTGTCTACTTTTTCATCTGTCTGACAGTCCCACTTCTCCTTGGCCAACCTCTTGCTCTGTATACTCCCCTGTACTTCCACATGCCACCACCAGGTCTCCTTGTCCTCCTTCCTCTGTGCAGATGTCACACCAAGCCCCGGTCTACTCATCTCCCTTACTAGCTCGGATGTAGTTACCCAGATATTTGCTAACTTTTCATGCCACCCACTGCCTGTCTTAAGTCTTCCCTGACCTCAACCTCACAATCACCCTTTTTCAGTATCCACCATTTGATCCATGGTGCTGGCCTCACACTCCTCCCCCTCTTCTTAATCACCAGTATCATCCCACAGACCAACCTTTCATGCTGCCTAACTACACTTTCCCCTGTCACCACTTTGCAGTTACCAATCCCCTTCAAACAGGCCCACCTTCATAGGAGATAATCCACCTGTGTGTACATCTTCCACTACTCTTATAAGTCACCCTACACCCCTTGGTCTTGTAAAACTACATATTCACCACATCCATGTCCAACCAGTGTTGCAAACTCTACCACCATCTCACCTTCTGCATTCCTTTGCTTAACACCATACCTACACATCACTTCTGGATCCCCTCTGTCCCCTTCACCAACAAGCCCATTGAAATCTGCTCCAATCACCACTCATTCACCCTTGGGTACACTCATCATCACTTCATCCAGGTACACCAAAGTACATCTGTCTCATCTATCACACACACAATTAGCGGAGCATATGTGCTAACAATTGTCAACATTACACCATTAATTCCCAGGCTCCTAAACATCAATCTACCCCTACACTCTTATCACCTCCAAAAACACTGTTGGCATAATGTTCCTTCAGGTTAACCCCTACACCATTTCCTTTCCCATACACACCATGATAGAACTATTTGTACCCAACTCTGATACACACAGCTGTACACCTCTTCCATCTGGTCTCTGGCACACACGATATATCCACCTTTCCTCTGTCCAGAATATCAGCTAGCTCTGTCCCCATACCAGTAATACTCACAACATTAACAGTTCCTAACCTCACTACCACACACCTAGCTATTCACCTCTCTGCCTGCCATATGAGCATCAGACATCCTCCAGGGTATGTCTGTGAATGCAAAGTGTACTGCACCATCAAATGACATATGTGTGTTACAGCAATTTGAAGAAAGCATCACTAATTGCTTCTGGAACGTTTCTCCCCGGGCCTCCGCTGAAAACAGGATCTGTGGAACCTAGTCGGACTTTCCCGGTCAACAAATGTTAAATAAATAATTGTGGCCCATAGCCCACCATGTATCTGCATTGTCCTACAGATGTCTTGCCCTAACAGGTTGACATAACTGACTGAGCAGTAAGACTGTCATTACAGTGTGCCATACTGACATAGAACAGAAATGTATAGCAGGTATTACCTGTGCATATGTATGTATGGGTAGGTGTACCTGGCTGGCTCATAACAACTGACATGGGATGCAAAATGTCAGGTGCATAGGCTGTACATGCTGTACATGCATGTAACCTTAGTTTCTCTGCATCCAACAGAGTTACACCTCTACAGCTACTGGTTGTGGCATTGCCTTGACACAGATATGGGTAGTATAATAAGCATGAGTACACATACATGGGTAGTATAACAAGCATGAGTACACAGACATGGGTAGTATAATAAGCATGAGTACACAGACATGGGTAGTATAATAAGCATGAGTACACAGACATGGGTAGTATAATAAGCATGAGTACACAGACATGGGTAGTATAATACGCATGAGTACACAGACACGGGTAGTATAATACGCACGAGCACACAGACATGGGCAGTATAATAAGCATGAGTACACAGACATGGGTAGTATAATAAGCATGAGTACACAGACACGGGTAGTATAATAAGCATGAGTACACAGACATGGTTAGTAAAATAAGCACAAGTACACAGACACGGGTAGTATAATAAGCATGAGTACACAGACATGGTTAGTAAAATAAGCACAAGTACACAGACATGGGTAGTATAATAAGCATGAGTACACAGACACGAGTAGTATAATAAGCATGAGTACACAGACACGGGTAGTATAATAAGCATGAGTACACAGACACGGGTAGTATAATACGCACGAGCACACAGACATGGGCAGTATAATAAGCATGAGTACACAGACATGGGTAGTATAATAAGCATGAGTACACAGACACGGGTAGTATAATAAGCATGAGTACACAGACATGGTTAGTAAAATAAGCACAAGTACACAGACATGGGTAGTATAATAAGCATGAGTACACAGACATGGTTAGTAAAATAAGCACAAGTACACAGACATGGGTAGTATAATAAGCATGAGTACACAGACACGGGTAGTATAATAAGCATGAGTACACAGACACGGGTAGTATAATAAGCATGAGTACACAGACATGGTTAGTAAAATAAGCACAAGTACACAGACATGGGTAGTATAATAAGCATGAGTACACAGACATGGTTAGTAAAATAAGCACAAGTACACAGACATGGGTAGTATAATAAGCATGAGTACACAGACACGGGTAGTATAATAAGCATGAGTACACAGACACGGGTAGTATAATAAGCATGAGTACACAGACACGGGTAGTATAATAAGCATGAGTACACATACATGGGTAGTATAACAAGCATGAGTACACAGACATGGGTAGTATAATAAGCATGAGTACACAGACATGGGTAGTATAATAAGCATGAGTACACAGACATGGTTAGTAAAATAAGCACAAGTACACAGACACGGGTAGTATAATAAGCATGAGTACACAGACATGGTTAGTAAAATAAGCACAAGTACACAGACATGGGTAGTATAATAAGCATGAGTACACAGACACGGGTAGTATAATAAGCATGAGTACACAGACACGGGTAGTATAATAAGCATGAGTACACAGACACGGGTAGTATAATACGCACGAGCACACAGACATGGGCAGTATAATAAGCATGAGTACACAGACATGGGTAGTATAATAAGCATGAGTACACAGACACGGGTAGTATAATAAGCATGAGTACACAGACATGGTTAGTAAAATAAGCACAAGTACACAGACATGGGTAGTATAATAAGCATGAGTACACAGACATGGTTAGTAAAATAAGCACAAGTACACAGACATGGGTAGTATAATAAGCATGAGTACACAGACACGGGTAGTAAAATAAGCATGACTAAACAGACACGCATGGTATAATAAGCATGAGTACACAGACACGGGTAGTATAATAAGCATGAGTACACAGACACGGGTAGTATAATAAGCATGAGTACACAGACACGGGTAGTATAATAAGCATGAGTACACAGACACGGGTAGTATAATAAGCATGTGTACACAGAAATGGGTATATAATAAGCATGAGTACACAGACACGGGTTGTATAATAAGCATGAGTACACAGACACGGGTAGTATAATAAGCACGAGTGCACAGACATGGGTAGTATAATAAGCACAAGTGCACAGACATAGGTAGTATAATAAGCACGAGTACACAGACGCGGGTAGTATAATAAGCATGAGTACACAGATGTGGGTATTATAATAAGCATGAGTACACAGACACGGGTAGTATAATAAGCATGAGTACACAGACATGGGTAGTATAATAAGCACAAGTGCACAGACATTGGTAGTATAATAAGCATGAGTACACAGACATGGGTAGTATAATAAACACGAGTACACAGACATGGGTAGTATAATAAGCATGAGTACACAGACATGGGTAGTATAATAAGCATGAGTACACAGACATGGGTAGTATAATAAGCATGAGCATCACATTGAAATTGTAGAGGTGGCCAGCTGTGTTCTGACCCAATGTCCATGCCTACTACAAACAGATATATGACCACCCACATAACTGTATGGCCTCAGCAATACCTTACTTGTAAAATCTGTCTACACCAAAGTAGAGAAAACCCCTTTGCTGGATAGTAGCAATGCACAAAGCACATAATGTTCATAGGTTTATAGGTTCATAGGTAGGTATTGGGCTATCTGCCCGAAGGCATATATTAGCCCAGCCACGTTGTGCAGTATTCACCACCCCTTTGGTTAGTTCCCTACGCCCTAGATCTAGCAGCTAGTACCCTTGGCCCCTATGTAGTAAATCTGTCTCCACCAAAGTAGAGAAAACCTCTTTGCTGGATAGTAGCAATGCACAAAGCACATAATGTGATGCTATATTGGTTGTACAGGGCAAAGTAGGACCAGGCACCAAATGGGCAGCATATCAACCTTTGTCTAAACGAGCATATTAGGTCACAGGTGGATTACTGTAAGGCTAACTATGAGTACAAACTGGACACATCCACTAAGGGCAATCACAAGGCCATCTTCACATATGTTTGCAGTCTCAGAGGCACCAACCCACACCATAATTGTGGTCATACACAGCACATACACACACACACACACACACACACACACACACACACACACACACACACACACACACACACACACACACACACCATAGCTATAGCCAGCCTGCTCCAGACAGGTTTAGGGCAAACATCACCTCGCTGGATCACCATCAGTATAGGTGGATATGCACAGCACATGCACCTCTCCCCTCATCATCATGGATCAGGTGCAAACTGCTAATCCAAGTTAACAAAAGCAAGTCCCCTTGGGGCCTGATAACATTCTTGTCTGCATCGTACATGAACCCAGGTATATGCTTCCAGCTGCATTACACACTGTATGCAAGCAAAGCCTGAGCACCATTGACATACCATTTGCAAGGAACATGGCCACTGTCATCCCTCTACACAAACATGAATGATGAATGGTGGTTTATGCAATGTACTGGCCCTCATTTGGGGTAACATGACACATCAGGACCAGGAGTACAATGCATGTTCATAGAGTGCTGCTAGATACAGGAGTATGATGTGTTAGTAAGTGGTGGCTAATGATAGTCAATATTCATGTGCTGGCTCTGCAAAGAACTCTGGGCAATGTCTGAGGTCCTGTGATGTGTTTCCTTCTTTATGTCTTCCAGGTGACATGCAGTGGCAACTGCCTTACACCGATGCGGAGACAGCAGCCATCACAGAAGCTGTAATCTTAAACTATGCCATCCTTTCTGGACGTAGCCAGCAAAATCTGCAGGACCAGACTGCCCTGTCAGATGAGTTTATCCACAGAGTGAATGTCTTGGGCCACAATGGACGCACATATGATCAAGTCAGGCATAGAGCAACTGACTTGATATGTTGTGCCCGGCAAAGGGCTGCTGCTGTACTGCTACTGGTGGGGGGAGGCAACCACCCAGGCCCTACTTATGGTGACAGAGCAGCTCCTTGCCAAACTTGGGGTAGACCCCACACAAATTCAAACATGGAAAACAGCAGTTGTGGTGGTGGGTGGCACCCAGGAAACAGATGAGGAGTATCCACGTAAGGCCAAAGTGCACATCAATATAATGAAGTAACATTTAAACTGTCTTCTACAGAGTCTCTAGATGCATATGTCAGTGTAAAATGGATTAGTGGGTGGGGTGTAGTAATGCACACAAGTGCACATCTATGATGAAGGACAGAAAATTGTGCAATATCATAGTGTGCACTGTACCTGTGCAGAAACGTAGTGTTCATCTTGTACCATTGCCTAATGTAAATCTGCTGACAATACCTCTCCCTCACAACTACATAGATCCCTCTTGTCTGCACATGGGACAGCAGCCTGAACCCAATAAGTATGGGGTTTTCCTACTCTGGCTCACCAGTACCCCAGGCATGCCAAAGTTAATGCATGTGACCATGCACACAACTGTTACACTCAGCCATTTGGCATTATCTGCATGTTCAGTTGTGGTGGTGTTTACTGCATTGCATCATGGTGGTCATGACAGGGGCCTATTTGCAGGAGATGTCACGTATCTATAGCATACCTCACAACCTGTCATTGCAGGATATCTGGACAAAGACTTACAAAATGGGGGGAAAAGGCCCAAAATTAGGGTCATATTCTACAAATTAGTGGTATACAAAACACGTGCAACACATAGCTCACAAAGCCAGAGTGCTGAACAGTCACAGCCCTTAAGGCTAAACAACACACCTGATACACTTGTAATAGGTTACTCTATCATCAGGCACACTGATGTCCCGCTCACCAGGCTGAACAAGAAGAAGGTCACGGTGAGCTGCCTATCGGGCGCTAGGATCCACCACATAACACAAGCACTCAGGTCACTCCAAGGCAAGTACAAATATGACTCAGTCATTGTCCATGCTGGTGTGAATGACCTGAGACGTACCTCCCTGGACTACATGAAAAGAGACATAGATGAGCTCTCTGAGCATGTAGCCCAGGCCAGTATGACCCTGACCTTGAGTAGCATCTTACCATCACCAAGATATGGGTGGCCTAATGGTTAAAGTGTTTGCCTTACAAACACAAGGTGCAGGGTTCGAGTCTCCCACGGGATAACTGGCTAGGCTTAAAATGGCTTGCAATGGCAGTTAGTCTAGTACTAATCTATGAACCTATGAACCTAATGATGCCACAAGATGATCAATTTCAACAATTGGCTTAAGTATTGGTGTCATTCAAAGGGGATCCAGTGCCTGTCTGCCTGGGATGACATGCTCGAAAAGCCATGATGCTTTGCTAGGGACGGCTTGCACCTGTCACCCCTGGGCTTTCGGATATTGGCAAAGGCTCTTGCCAACCCCATAGTGCCTTTTTTAGGCAAGGCTCAAAAGACAAACCCACCTCCATAGGTATCACAAGGGATAAGAAACTAAGAGTAATGCTACTCAACGCCAGAAGTCTAAACCTCAAGATGCATGCACTCGAAACTCTCCTTAGCATGGAGAACATTGATATCTGTGCAGTAACAGAAACCTGGTTCAAGGCTTCCGAGAGCACCCCAGCACTACCAGGTTATACCTCATACCATGTTTTTTGGCCCCAAAACTTGGACCGAACCACAAAAGGTGGGGGAGTATCAATATTCGTCAAAGATACCCACACCTCCAGGTTGGTGGCACAGCATGAAGTATCAGAGACTAATCATGTGCAACTAACAATGGGTAAAACTGCCTTCCAGTTTATAGCCTGCTACAGACCACCCTCCCAAACCCAGGAAACCCCACTCGGCCTTCCAGAGAAAACTGGAAAATATGAAGGTCTCTCCAAACTCCATTATATTGGGCGACTTCAACTACCTTAACATAGACTGGGAGCATTACTCTAGCTCCAGCACCCTAGCCCAAAGGTTCCTAGAATTTATAAACTCAAATGCTATGGAACAACTTGTTGCCACTCCCACAAGAGGGGAAAACATACTGGACCTGATCATCACCAACATGGGGACTCTATGCTCCAGACCAGAAGTGTATCCCTCACTGGTAAAGTCAGACCATAAACTAATCTCACTAGATATTCACATCCCGACCCCAGCCCCTGCCCAGAAAACCACAGTGAAAAACTTCTCTAAAACAAATTTCACACTCCTCAAAACCGAGGTGGAATTCTTCAAAGCCCCCGGGCCTGTGGAAAATATGGCCCAGACCGCAGACTCCTTTATAAACGCATTCTATGAACACCTTCAGGAATGCATGGATCATGCAATCCCAAATAAAACCAAGACCCAATCCTCCAAAGTTAGGCGTCCTGTCTGGTGGACCCCAGCCATAAACAAACTATACAATAGAAGGAGGAAGCTACTACATGATAGAGCAAAATCCCAAAAAGGGAAGACATCTCTGATCAGTATTAGCAAAAAACTATGGGCACTCATAAAATCATCTAAGGCCAGCTTCAAGAGAAAAATTGCACAGGACACTAAGGATAATCACAAGGCTTTCTTTAGTTATGTTAGGAACCTGGGTGGGAATTCCCAGATATGCTCAGAATTAGTCCAAAATGACAAAAAATATACCGAACCCACAGACATTGCCGACATCATAGCTGACAGGTTCAGCGCAAACTTCTACCCCCTTCCCCACCAAAAGGGCAAATATCTATCCCAGCAGAGTGCTGCCCCCCTAACATCTCAGATGCTCAGGTAAGAGCCGCCCTCTCCAAAGCAAAAAACATAGCATCAATTGGACCAGACGGTGTCCCGGTCTGCGTCCTACATGAACTCCAAGAAGAACTAAACCCAAACATAAAACTTCTGTTCAATCTCAGCCTTACTACAGAATATGTACCCAAAGAATGGCGTACAGCAACAGTGGTCCCTCTCCACAAAGGTGGTACCTCAACGGATCCTGGAAACTATCGCCCCATAAGCCTGACTAGCTTGGTCTGCAAAGCTATGGAAAGGATCATCATGGACCTCATAAATAAAGATATTGGGGACCTACAGATCCTACTCAGTTCGGCTTTGTTAAGGGCAGATCCTGCCTCTTAAACCTGGTTGATTTCTTTGAAACAGTCACCAAGGCCATTGACGAGGGGAAGGTGGTCCACACAGCCTACCTGGACCTTGCAAAAGCCTTCGATACAATACTCCACTTGGGCATTATAGATAAACTCACCAGCTTAAATATAAACCCCTATGTCACTAGATGTCACTAGATGGGTTGCAAACTGGCTCAAGGACAGAACCCACATGGTTAGAATTGCTGGAGCCATGTCAGATTCCAAACCAGTTACAAGTGGCATCCCACAAGGCTCAGTCCCGGGACCGCTCTTGTTTGGTATATATTTCTCGGAGCTACAGGCTAACACGGAAGGACTGTGGCTGACCAAGTTCGCAGATGACTGGAAACTGGGCAAAATAATCGACTCTCCAGCCGACACAAGCATCCTACAAAAGGACCTCATAGAAACAGACAACTGGTGCCAGAGCCATGGCCTCAAACTAAACGTCAAAAAGTGTATAGTCATCCCCTTTGACAAAAACAAAGTGCCCACAAATTACCGCATAGGTGGTAATCCATTAAGTACAGAAGAAGTAATTAGGGACCTGGGGACCCAAGATGATAGCAATCTCTCATTTGACAACCACGTGGCCAAAGTGGTTAGAAAAACATTTTATATAGCCCACCTAATCATGAAGGGATTCACATCTAGATCAGGGGAGGTCATCGTGCCTCTTTACTCATCTCTCATCAGGCCCATAATTGAGTACAATGCTCTTTTCGGGATGTACCTTACCAGACACCTGCAGCAACTGGAAAGACCCCAAAATTACCTCACCAAGAGGATCAAAGGGCTCAAACAGATGCCATATGCTGCCCGGTTAAAGAAACTCCAGCTCTAC
This sequence comes from Protopterus annectens, assembly GCF_019279795.1. Taxonomy (NCBI): domain Eukaryota; kingdom Metazoa; phylum Chordata; order Ceratodontiformes; family Protopteridae; genus Protopterus; species Protopterus annectens. Next base: position 984,444,571 of record NC_056726.1, on the reverse strand, counting down.
TCAGTGGCATACCGCCTGCTCAGAGGCGATCTGTGCCTGACGTATAAAGCCATGTCCAACCCGGAATTAATGGACATGCTGCACCTCAGAAAATCCAAATCCCATCAAGCTACGCGCCCGAGAGACTTGAACCTCAGCACTGAAATAAATAGGACATGCTGGAGGGACAGATTTATAACCCAGAGGCTCCCTTCACTCTGGAATAAAATCCCGGTCCAGGTTCGGCAGAGTCCCTCATTGACTCTCTTCAAGAGGAATCTTGATGAGTGGATGGGAGATCGTAGGTTTACCCCGGGTATCACTTCTGTGTCACTGTTAGACAGAGGCACAGTATACTATCCTCGAAAAAGGGCATAGCAAAATTCATTTAAAATGGGTGACGAAAGCCAAACACACTCTGGCTAGGCTTATAAATACCCTATGGTAGATAGCCTAGTATGAACCTATGAACCTATGAACAGTGCATATAAATGTTGTGCACACCTGTTAGAATGCCAGGTATGTGTGAGATACAAAAATGAGAGCACAATAGACAAGTTCAAAATACTGCCAATCTTTCATGTCACCTATAACCTGTTTAATTCAATTGTAAAGCAAACAAATCTGTTAGGGGAACAATAATGACACATAAGAATAGTACAACAATTTAGATGCATATGTGTGCACAGGCTGAAGTTAGTACTGTGTTTAGGCAGCTTTCGACATAATTACAGCAGTGCATCTTATTGGCTACACAAAAGCCATCAATTGCAGAGACTCATTGATTAACAGCAAATAATGGTCAACTGTCTTACCAGGATTATCCTAACATATACCCATTTTCCTGCTACAGCAATAGCCATGGTTTACATAGAGCTGATGAAGCTGCTAAGGGACCACATGTTTGAGATGTATCAGCCTGGAGAAGAGTACCAAAATTTCCAGAGCATTGCACATACCATGGAACACATTGCAGACAGTCATCAAAAGTTGGTGAAAATATGGTGCTACAGCGGCATTGCGAAGGAGTGGACATCCCACCAAAGTCTATGATAATGCAAGACAAAAACTGGCCAGGGAGGCTGCCAGGAGCCCTACAAGAATAGTGAAGGAGTAGCAAGAATATCCAGCAAATACTGGGTGTGTACTACATGTCACAACAATCTTTCATGGTCTCCATATGTCCTGCCTAAAGGGTAGGATTGGAAGTTGGCAGAAGTTCCTCACACCAAACAATATCCAGGCCTGGTGAAAGTCTGAAAATAATACCTCAGGTCTCCAAAAAGCAAGTGGGAAAATATGTTATGTTAATATGGGACCATGACTGAACTCTTTGGCCACAATTCTGACAGGTGTGTTTGGCGCAATATCACCACTGCACATCACCACAACAACACTACCCCCACAGTGAAGCATGGTGATGGCAGTGTCCTGCTTTGGGGTTGCTGTCCACAAGTTGGAACTGGGGCTGTATCCAAGTTAGAGGGGATTATGAACAATTCCAAACACCAGTCCCCTGTGGCTCCAAAATGTTCTTGTGTCTGCCACATAGCTGTGGACAGTGAGGAATTCCACCTTTCCACACAACAATGGCCCAAACCATACATCCAAATCAACAAAAAGATGGCTTCACCAGAACACATGCAATGTTCTGCACTGGCCAAGTCAGAGCCCACACCTACATCCAATAGGAGCCTAGTATGAACCTATGAACCTATATTAGACAGAGGCACAGTAAACTAAACCTTAAAAAGGGCACAGTATACTCAAATCAAGGGGTGGCGTAAGCCATACAGAATCAGGCTAGGCTTATAATTGCCCCAGGGCAGATAGCCTAGTATGAACCTATGAACCTATGAACCTATATGCAGGGTGATCTGAAGAGGACAGTGCACAGGGGATGTCCTTGCAATCTGACATAGTTGGAGGTGTTTTGCAAGAGAGAGTATGCAAACATTGGCAAGTCAAGATGTGCTATGCCGATAGACACCTTCCCAAGAGGACTGCATGCTGTGATTAAATCAAAAGGTGCCTTAACAGAGTATTACTTTAAGGGTGTGCACACTCATCCAACCAGCCTATTGTATCTATTTCAGTTACCAGATGTTACCTGTAACTGATGTGTATGTTCTTCAATTGGATTGCACAGGTTATATGTCATATGAAATGATGGCAATGTTATTACCTGATTTCTGAGGTCTCATGTGATATATCCCAAAAATCTTGCATGTTAACAGGTATGTGTGCACTTACTATATCCACTGTAAGTTTGGGAGGTTGTTTGAGTGACCAGCTTTGTTTTAACATACATGTACTGCAGGTTATGCAGACTGCACCTCACATTAAGACATTACTTACTGGCACCGATCCACAGGCCAACCCAGTAATGTATCAGACAAACACAGGAGTTACAAGGAACAGACCAAACATATGAGCCACACTTGTAGACATTCAGCAAAATCCTGTACAGTTGGGAGGTATATTCTGTAGGAGTTGCCACAGTGCTATGCAGGTGAACAGCAATAATTTACATGGCTGCAATGTGTGCTAGGTGAAGGGCCATCACATACTAACACCACTTATGTGTCCCAGAGATGTATATTAGTAGTGATGTAATCGGACAGGGCTGCACTGCATGATGCTGAGGGTCCATCCAGAGTGTGTATGCTATTGTCTCACTGCGTGTCGTGAATGTCCCCAGTTGGCTAATGTGAGGTCTGTGTAATGCCTTTGAGGTACCTCACCTGTGTGTGTGTGTGTGTGTGTGTGTGTGTGTGTGTGTGTGTGTGTGTGTGTGTGTGTGTGTGTGTCTATGTACCAGCAAATCTTATAGTGCCAGTAGTAATTTACACCCTCACAGGTGGACATGGTGGCTGCAGTCCCTCCCACTTTGATACTGATGTCAGTGTCTCTGCAGACTCTGACCATGATGATACTCATATTGAGGCACAGGTGGGTTTGTCAGGGGCTGATACTGTGCCATTGGTGGGCATCCCACTATTATCAACCCAATTCCTACACACAGTCACAATGCCCACACATACCCCTTCACTAGTGGCCAAAGATAATGGACAGTTGGCAGGTGGTGGCATGGAACAGGCTACTGTGGTGACCAAGGCAAGTGAGGGTGCAGGTACTAGCCATAGCTAGAGTGCTGGTGAGGTCCCACACAGGCAGATGGGCAGGGGTGCTAAGAGGAAGATTGCAGCCTGTCATGCCCCTATTGCAAGTGCCACAGCAGCAGTCACCAGTTGTATGTTCTGGGACATCATGGGGGCACAGGCACGTAATGAATGTAATACCATAGATATACGAAGGGTCATGGATGAGCATGTCCCTGGTGTCTGCAGAGATATGAAATCACTGCAGCCATCTGTGAGCATACTGTGGTCATGGATAGATGATGGGGAGACCATGGCAC
>NC_056726.1:984358671-984438671 GCF_019279795.1 Protopterus annectens | reverse complement strand
GATGGCTCACCCCTTGTTGGTCAAAAATTTGTATTTCCACCTTAGCCTATCATGCTTCAAAAAATAACACTGATCCTCCAGGAAAAGATATTCTGAAGGCAGCTTTGTACAGCAGCTTGAATCTTACACCTGTCTCCCAACCTTCCCTGATTGCTTGGATAAATTTGCTTCTGCTCGCTGGTGTATGGTGAATAATCATTTTTCGCAAACAGTCAACTGTATTCCATTTTTAATATGTTGTCCTTCTACCAATTTTGTGAGGATCAACTTGTTCTGCTGATACAATTGCATCTTTATTAATGCAGGTCTTGGCTAATTTTTCTGGCCAGATTTGGAGCATGCACATGATGTGCCCTTTCAGTTAATAAATCCTGCTATGGAATAGGAGTCCAGTTAGTTATCTGTGCTTTCATAAAATTAATACAGTTTCTTCCTTCCAATTTCTCTGGTACAGCAGAACATCTCAGTTTTTCCGTTTGCTCTGTTCTCTAACTCTATCTTTTTTAAACATCCTTTCTTGAGCTGTCTCGTGCTCAGCCGGCCTTTTCTTCATTTCAGTCTCTGAGCTCATCTGACTGGCTATTTAAAGCTTTTTTCCATTTTACCAGCATTTTGTTATTTTGAGTTGATATCCTCCTTCATGGTTTCATTTATTTTAATCAACTATGTGCAAATTCAACTATGTGTACATTTGACTTATTTTCCACTAAATTACTGGAAACTATTTCTTGTACCAGAGCTGGAGCTTGAACTACTATTTGCTGAATGGCTGCAGGATTCTTCCCAGTCAGTGTTTTCTCTTCACTGTTTCTTTCAGGTTCTATAAATATCTTCTTTGCTGCCAGAGAGGCAGTGTATTTACTAGACAGTAACTCAATTTTACTCAAGTTGACAATAATACTAGCTGTTGTTTCTCAGTTTTTGTTTTCCACTGGCTGTTGTTTCTCGGTTTCTGTTTTCACATCCGCATTGCTGAAGGTAAGTTAACAGCGCGCTGACAGAAAATACAATTTCCAATGAGTTGTCACTAGTAAGCGTAAGTAGTTTATAAGCTGGATCCATGAACTGTCAAAAAATCATTTTAATCTCCCAGGTAATAAAAACAAAAAAAAGCTTTACTCCAAAGATGCAGAAGTAGTGCATAAATAAGTCAGCATGAATACTCCTTCTTCTTCATTGTCATGACTGAAAAAAGGACATTTATGTCAGCAGTCATGGTTAATCATTCTTAATACATAGTGTGGCCCCTATAATGCCAAAACTCAATTTAGTTTCCCTGGCAGATCTAAAAAAATATGTTTTACACTCTAAAGTTGTGTAAGCAGTATATAAACCCTGTCAATGTGAACACTCCTTCCCTTTAAGTATCCTGAAAGAAATAAATGCTCACATAAGGTGGCACAAAGTGTGCATATTCAGCACTCATAGTTCACTTAAACTTTGACTTTAAGTACACTTCCCAAAGACACTACAAGCCAGTTTCCACAAAAAGTTGCAAACATTATACACTTTTGCACTAAAAATGTTCCAAAGAAAAGAAAAAATACCAGACAATTGTAAGTGTCTGTTTCTGGAAATAAATGAAATAAACTTCCGATATTGAGAAAAATACAGAGATTCTTAGCTTGGAACAGCCAAGCTCAGTCAAATTCTAGAAAAGAAATATAAATCTTAAGAAGGTTACGATTTCTATGTGGAAGGGTACCCCTATAGAGACCTCTCAATCAAAAATGAAACTTAAGGCTGAATACTTACTGCTCCTGAGAAGGTTTTTGCTGCCTATTCTCAAGGCAGCAAGGAAATACTGAAGGTTTTGTTCTCTCTGGTGCTGAATTGCCTCCAAGGGAGTAGCCAGTTGGCAACCAGACAGTAGAAGGGGGGAGGGGATAGAGCGTTGTAAAGCTGGCCAGCTGTTGTTTACAAGGTAGGAAACAGCCCATATATCCATAGGCTACTGCAGCAGTAGGAATGATGGACATAACCTGTGACAGGCTTTGAAGAAGGTATTAGAGTGGCACCGAATAGGTAAAGATGGTGACAGCTGACGCAACACCCTGACCCCATGTAGAAAATGGCTAAAAGAAAGTTGATGATGGGGATGACTGGTAGTTTTTCCTTATCCTCTTTGTCTAACCTGTCATTCTTCTAAATAGTTGCCTTTGTAGTCCCTCCCATATTTGAGCATTTGTAATTGTGGCACATTTTCTTCCATCAGTAGGATCCCGGGAGCATTAGAAATGTACATTGACTTGACATATCTTGCCTGTCTGCCATGTTCTGCATTGGACCTTTTCTTGCCACATAAAGAACTAGATTTCACTGCTCCTTCACCTCAGCTAAAGGCAGTAATGAAGGAAGTATGCATAAGGTCTAGGATGGACTCTATCAACATGTTATTACCTCTCAGTCTGTCATTGGTAAATGGTTTGGCAGTAAAGAGGACTTAGGTTTCTCAAACATTACTTTACAGTTGTTTTTGCAAGCTAATCCTGCAGTGACAATTGTCATCTGCTACTTATGCAAATGTTGTCTACTTCCTTTAAAGTGCTGTTGTCCAGTGATATCAATATTATCTTGTGTATATGGCTACCACTCATGGCACATAATAAAACCTTTTACCAACATTGTTTATATGTGGGTCACAGCCATGCATCCCAGTAGAAGTATTTGGGACCCATGTTGTGCTTGAAATATATACACTGAAATCATCAAGCACCACTTTAATATTTTAAAAAGGGAGTTCATCAAAAACATCATTCAGCTCTTCATAGAAATGTACTTTTCCTCATGCCTTTAGCTACTTCATTTGGATTGTACATGTGGATTCCTTCTGTCTTGCACATCTTGTCTGCAAGCAAGAGATGATCAAGAATTAGTTTACCTGTAATTGTAGATTATATTTAATAAGGAAACGTTCAGCTCCACTAACATGGTGGTTTGCTGTTCTGGACTATAGAAACCTTACATCTCCAGCTGTATTACATCTCCAGCTGTATATCAAGCTTATCCAATCTTATTTTTCTGGCATATGACATGTTTACCTTTTTCTTAGGACTTAGTCTATTCATCCTTACTGGTATAATACTTGTGCATTCCAATATTCAAATGTGACCACTGCTTTAGTGTTAAAGAGTAGATGAATCAAAGACTGGACTCCCTTACAGTTTTCACCCACGACCTTCATCAATACATTTTTGTGGTTGACTTCTCTTTGCATTTTCCTTATTCCACTCCACAGAGGTATCTCTACCTTGCTCGTCCTACAGCTGGGGTATTTTTATGGGTCATAGTGTTTGCCTTCAAGTCAAACCATTCTCATCTGCCATCCTGGCTTGAAACAAACTATATAGAAGTTTCTTCATCATCTTAAATTTTCAGAAAATACAGATGTCTGTTAGCTATTTCTTGGCCAGAGTATGACCAAGTTCCCAAATCCTGGACAAAAATCATGAAGAGATGTAGTTTTACATTACCTTTTCTGGGTGATCCTAGTAATGAAAACCTCACAATTTCACCAGCAACCTAACAATTTCACCTTGAAGTAAATTTAATTTTTTTAAACCTTGCGAGATAACTCAGATAACTCAAATGCTGCTGGGTTCTCTTAAATAATGATAAATATTGCCTGTCAGTCAAGTGTCAGACTTCAGGCTCACTCATTTACATATTGTGTGTCATGCAATAAAAAGTTACATTTAATGAAAAAAGCGTCTCAAATTAGTAAAGTTCAGAAAAGATGCAAGACAAAGTCTGACTGGCAAACATTTCTTTAAATGTAGTAGACACAAGGTTATATTTCTGGTTGAGTATGAATTTTGACTTAAACTGTCAATAATAAACACAAATGTTTTGCCTGATTGTTAGCATAATTAATTTGTAAGTTTTATTTATTTATTTATTTACTTACTTATTTAATTTTGTAATCCAAGGTAGAGCACTCATTTCAGTGGATCAATTTCAGGCTCAACCCAGAGATACAAAAATAACAGCAAACAAATGGGGAAAAAGATGGGGAGTCAAGCAAGTTGAGTTAGACAGGTTAACTGAAGTATGAGTTACCAGTGGAAATACAGCAAGCAAACAGAGATCAACTATATATAAAAGTTAGAAATTAATATTTGGTCTACAGCACTAAGAATATGGAGATCTATATTTCTATAAACTAAAAGGAAGTGAGCATGAAGAAGTCAAATTTATACAATATTAAAAAAGAACATGTAGTCTACACATGTTAGAGTTTAAATATGCAATGTAGAACTGTATATGTAACAGAGAGAGGGATAAAGTAGTTTCAGGAGGTGGTAGGGGGATTGTGAGATTAGGTGATATGGCCTCAGGTCGAGCATTTGCATTCTGTTTTGGAGATGAGATGAGATGATCTTTGAGTTGTGAGTGAAAACAGGACTCTGTCGAAAGTTCTTTGAGATGGAAGAAAACAACTTCCCAGATCTTTGTGTTGAGGATTCTGTGAACAATTAACATCATATGCTTTTAGCTATACAAATATTAAGGAATATAAATTGAAATGATGTTTATCTGTTAGCATTACTTTGTGCTCTCTAAAGCTCTAGAAACATGTAGGATTATAGTGTTGTATAAAAGACATGCTGTTTTCAATCAGTAACATGAGGTCACATACTATGAGGCTACAGAGGCAGATAGTGATAAGTATGTTCAAGGAATAAGAGTGCAATCATAAAATAATTACAGTATTACTGGATTTACTATTACTGTGATGACATCCTCAGTAAAATGAAGAGAAAGAAAGTCATTCAGTTTCTCAGATGGGTACATGTAGAACATTATAATGACTTACCTGTGACGTTTAGGTGAACGTAATCACTATGATGTGATCTGTGGTGAGGTTCAGTCTTTGTGACATAAGCACATTGATAGTTCCCTTTATCTTTATAAGTGATATTTAAAAGCTCAAATTCTGCATAACTCTCTTCAACATCTTTGTATAATCTGTTTATATTATCTTGATAGAGTTCAAACCTCATATTTTTATGTTTGCATGAGCATGTAATGATGGCATTTTCTCCAGGCAGGAACATTGACTTTGGTAGGATAGATATCCATGGTTTCTCATACTGGCCTGTAACAAAAAATTGCACATTTAATGCAGTACTTTCAATTTCTTGAGATTTTATATTACAGATTAACCACCAACAAACTATCAGCATCCGAATATTTAAAGCACATTCTTATAAAATCAGAAACAATGCAAACATGTATCGCCATCTATCTCTGCCACTGATATATGTATTCTATGTGTACTTATTAAGAGGTGGTAGTATTGTAGCATAAAGTTTAGCAGTGCTGTTTCACACATGTTTTTATTTATTTATTTATTTTCAGATTGGTTCCTGCCTAGTGTGATTGATGTCTGTATAAAGTGTGTATATCTTCCCTCTGTCTATGTATTTTTTTCTAGGTGATCCAGTTTCATTCCAAATCCCAAATGCATGCCATAATAGGCTACCTGTTATACAGACAAGAGAGAGAAAGATAGATAGTGTGTGTGTGTGTGTGTGTGTGTGTGTGTGTGTGTGTGTGTGTGTGTGTGTGTGTGTGTGTGTGTGTGTGTGTGTGTGTGTGTGTGTGTGTGTGTGTGTGTGTGTGTGTGTGTCTGTGTGTGTGTGTGTGGCCTGTGATAGACTAACATTCTATGGAACATGACTTTCTCTGCCTTCCTTACACTCAGTACTATGCCTTCTGACCATGAGCTGAGCACAGCAGGTAACACGGAATGAAAGAATTAGGACTGAACAGAAAACAGAATACATAACTGTTGATATATTTCTATGTATGATAGTAGACGGGTGAGTGTGACAAAGGTGGGGAGAGCTGAGAAGGAAAAGTAGGTATTTTAGGAAACTGGAGGAAAAAGAGAAACATGCTGAGAGAGTTTAAACAATCAGCTTGAGGTTTTACTTAAGGTATCTATAAGCATCTCATCCAGGATTATTTCTCTGTGTTGCACCCGTTGTTTGCCAAAATATACTCTGGTGCCCTGTGACCCTGAAAAGGATAAGGTATGCGTTGGAATATGAAGAAATGGATGATCATGGCAAAATCTCTTTAATTGTTTTGGAGTACAGATTTGAAAAACAAATCTTTGCACAAATTAGTTTTACTGTCATCATTTCTTAGCAAAGTTCAGGCTCTCCTAGGTATATTTCAGCTTATAAATATATTATCACTAACAATAAAGTAAATAATAGGCCTGATACTTAAAAGAGTAGTACATAGTTTCATTTTCACTAAGATGATATTCCAACAAATGATTTTGTATTTAGTTTCTGCTTCTTCTCTGTTATATGTCATTCCTCCTGAGTAAGATGAAAACAAATGCAAAAATTAAGCATCACTTAGTTTTGTTTGTATGCATTTACTTATTACAATTTACCTGTATTGTCATTAGTTGTATTTGTCTAGGGAGTTGGAAGGAAGTTGTTGCAATTAGTTGCATTTCTTTTTGGACATTTTCTCCTGCAGCACTGCTAAGGAAGGGTCAGGCCTAGTCAAAAATTTATGGAGTCAAAATTTCAGTGTCAAGTAACTGAAATAAATAAGTAAATAAATAAAATATTACGTTGCCTTTACAACAAAATGCCTTTGCTGGCCTTGTGTAGCTTTCCAAAGCAACATGACAAAGCAATAAAGTGTTATCCTAAGATTCTGAATATCTGAATGTGCCCGACAATTTGTTTTTAATATGGGGTTAGTCAGATGTACTTAGTGTCAGATATTACCAACTTCATAATGAATTTAAGGCTCTTATTACTCAGCATAAAGTAACATTAGCAAACTTGAATAATGAATAACAGATACATCCTCCAGTTTAAGTATTACTATCTTACCTTTCATAAAACACAATGACTGACAGACTATAAAATCAGTATGCAACAATCTATATAACAATACATGTGCTACAAAAATATAGTCAATGAAAATCAGGGTCCATTTATTCAGAAAACATCAAAGAAAAGGCAAAATACCTCTGAAAAGTGAGAGAGCATGACCATCTCTTTTATTACCTTAGTCAGACCCAAATCTTTAAGAAATATCAGTTACAGAATTTTCTATGATTTGCCCACAAAAACAACACCAGTACTTTGGCACAGATGGATAAACCCTGATTACAGACCAGGCAACCAATGTTCAAGCAAAGGCTCAGGTTTCTGAGATACTGGTAGGAAACTATAAGAGTGCCCAGCCTGGGAGATGTTGAACACTTGGGGTCTACCTTTATGTCGATCCCTGGCATAGACTTAGGCCACCAGAAGGTACGTTGCCCAAAAGCTGAATAAGTGAGGGCCATTGTCTGAGTCTCTGCAGAAGCAGCAGAATATGTCAGTATGTTCCCTTTGCATATCTGCCCCAGGACATCTAACTGGCGTGGACCAAAAATGTATGCCCACTATTTGTGAGTAGAAATTAGTTCTGTTGATGTTAGAGGGAATTTATTAGGCAGAAGTGTTAAAATGGATTTATTAAAGTAGAATCCTTTTAGATATTAGGCTGCTACCCTCTGTATATGAAATTGGAATAGGAAAATATAATCATATTGTTCGACTGCACAATAAATGAGGTATTGTTAGATGAATAGTACTTTGATAGAACACATACTGTGAGGTTGTCATCTGAATAAGGCTTTAGTCAAAAGCAACATTGCTAGGGTACTTTATGTGAGGTTTTGATGGAGTAGTGACATTGCTAAAAGGGAATGAAAATAAAGGTGGTAATGTATATGTCTACATAACAGAGAATCAGAAGCATAGTTATTTTATGTTTATTCAACAAGTTTGTCATGCATTGTAAGTCATGTGACTAGAACTGTTCTTAGGAATTATGCAGAGACTTTCCAGAATGATGGTGGGTTTTTCAACCATTAGTCATCAGCTAGCAGGTAAAAGAAGGTTTACTGCATGATGTAGCAATCAATCAATGGAAAGGCAATTGTCACCCAGATGAGAAAAGGACTTTTACTGAACATGAGACTTTAAGGCACAGTTATCATGAACTGGAGGGCAAAACTTTCTTGAATTTGAAAGGAAAGGAAGTCTATGCTGTACAGCTGGAGAAAGTGCAACAATTGGTTATATTGAGAAAATTTGGTAAAGGCTTAGGAAAATATTGGATAATAGTCTAGCCAGGAAAAAAAACTTGAATGGATAAAGAAATGTGGATGTTCTCATCATTTTATGTATACACATAGCTATGGCTTTGAAATACTGAAATGACAGTCACAAATGGAGATAAATTTTTAGCACTTTCATCCTTTTACTTTTAATAAGACTTCTTTAGAAATAATGATTAAATTGGCTGAACATTTCACTTCGCCAGTTTAAAAAGCAATGCTTATAAAATCATATGACAATTGCATCCAATCAGATTTAACCTATGAATGAAATCAATTCCCATGGTAACATGTTTACTAGAACATATAGGTGTGAAACATTTCATCAATGAAAAAGCTTCAATGAAAAAGGCTCTCGTAAAAAAAAGAATCCTGATAACCATAACTCCCTACATACTTAAAATTTTAAGTGTAAAATTAAGTGTAAACACCTTTTATCTCCACATCATTTACCCGTACATGCTGAAAATATAATGTTTTACAATTTTTGTGCTAAAAAAATATATATTAAATTTATAAACTCAATGAGTCCTGTTCCCAGATTTAATAAACTCCGTGTAGGAATAGTGCAAGCCCTACACAGTGTGTACAGTGGCCTTGTCTGCAGCTCCCCCTCGGCAACTCATCTTGCATATTAATGAAGGTGCACTACTGAGGGAGAGCCATGTAACACAGTTACTGAATCAGTGTTGGGTGTGTGCTACAGTGCAACACACTCCTTGCACTGTCAAAGTGCTGGACGACACTGAAATATAAATGTTAACATATCATTTCCCCTTTTTTTTTCTTGTGTTTGCACAGCATGGCACAGCACTTAGCAATGTACATGTGCCAGACATCTAAAAACAGAAACAGGATATTTTTTATTTTAATGGAAAATGTCATGTTTAAGCATAGCTGAGTGGGTTTGTGCAGCACGGCGTGTCACTCAGCAGTGCTTAAACATAACTGAAAGCAATATAGAAATGTATAGGTGAAATATTTACATCCATGTAACCTGAATGGTTAAAGTCATGGCCTTGTGTGTTTTAGGCGCAGGGTTTGAATACCCTTACAGGCCATTCAGCTTTTATATCTTAGTATTAATATATACATTTTTTTGTTTTTTTTATCAGTGTAGTTATTGATATTTAACTGGATTAGTCCAGCTGGTCCAGAAGCCCATTTTCAGTGGAGATACGAGGAGAAAAGATCCAGCTGCACACAAGTGTCCAATACATTACAGTCACACCTCAAGATAATGTAATTAAAATACATGGGGTTAGGTCATGTACAGTAAAATACAAAGTATCATTAATGAGCAATTCATGTCAATATATATTTTATTTATTATGTATAAGTCTGGTTTGCCCTTAGCTAAGCTCTGCCAAGCACTGCTAAGCCAAGCAAATCAATGCTTAAATAGGATATGTTTTAGCAGTACTTAGCAACATGCAGCTCTACTTAGCTGGTTTGGACACTGCTAAGCAATCCCAGTTTAAGCAGTCCTCAGCTCAGCTAAGCGGGTTTGCACACAACTAAGCATTGCTAAGCATTCCTTATTTAAGCACTGCTCAGCTAAGCTCAGCAGGTTTGTGCAGTGCTAAGTGGAGCTGAGCATTTTTAAAAAATGGCCAATGGTGGCAAAAGGTGGGAAAACAGCCTTATTTAAGTGCAGTAGGCAGGAATACGGTCTGAAGAAGCTCTTTATGAATGAAAGCGCTTACCAGTTTTTTTTTTTTGTTTGTTTTTAATAAATAGTGAGTGTTTTATTGTCATTCTCATTTCGTTTTGGATTCATCACATTTTCAGTTGGAGCTGTGGAGGTTTATTTAGATTTTGGATGGCTTCTTTGAGTGACAAATCACCCAATATGTTTTCCCAACAACAGTCAAGTTCTAGTTTTTTGGTTATTCCATATGATTTTACATTGCACGATACACCAAGTAACGCATTGCTGGATAATGGCAATGGGGTTATTGAGAAGGTTGACTCTGTTAAATCTCTAAAAATAGTTAATTCTGTGGACTCATTGGATTTGGGAGTGGTTCCCAAAAGAAAGGAGAATTTATCCAGCAGCAAAGAAACGAATGGTAATGTTGTTGTGATTGACAAGTGGCTGGGGGACTGCCTTTCAAATCCAGCCAATCCATTTAAAGCAGAAGGACGAGCCCCCAAATCGAGCCAATCTGATAGTAGCACCAGCGCCAGCATTGTAACTGAGTTCAGTGCACTTGAGAATAATTTCCTGAAAGTTAAAATATTGCAATGGGATATCCTGTTCTTTGAAGCCTGTTTGGAGGTTAAAAGAGTGGCAAGAGGACTTAGAGTTAATAATATGCCTGCTGGGGAATGTTTTCTGAAGATTTGCTTAGTACGTGGAAAATGCTGAATGAAAGCTTTGGCCTGCAGTATGTACAGTTGCTATTAGAGGATGTGAGGCATGATCTGGCCACTTTAAATAATAGAGTAATCAGTAGTTATGGTTCTCTTAAAAGTAAGGTGTATCCTACGAATTTTGAGTCCAAGATGGAATTTATACAAACAAAATTGATTAAAAAAAATGAGATCCAACAAAAAAGGAAATCGAAGAAATTCCAAAGAGATGAGGTGGACTATCAAAAGGGATTGAAGGCATATCAGCATGCTTCAACAGTAACTGTTACTAACTGTGCTAATAATTCAGAGGCTGAAGAGGCGGTGGAAAGCAGAGCAGCAAAAAGAATTAGAACAGAGGAAGCTCTGCCAGCAGAGGGCATAGTAGGTGAAATTATGAATCATTTACGTGAAGGAAACGGCAAACAGGTTTTTCAATGTGTAAATGTTTACCAAGATGGAGGCACAGGAACGAGGAGCTGGGCGCAGGTAGTCAGCAAACAACAAGCTTGGGAGTCGAGAAAGCAGTCATGGAGACAAAACCAACAAGGTTATGCTCCAAAAAAGAAGTTTTTTTTACAACAAGGGGAAAAAGAAGCTCAACAACAGCAACAGAAATTTCAGAGGGAACTTTTATATGAACAGGAATGAGCAGTGTTGCTGCCAGCAAGGAATAAGAACATGGAATGTGCAGAAAGGAGCTGGAGAGAATTATCAGCAGCGCCATTAGAAATAGGACAATCACTAAACAAAAGTACTGTAAATTTGAACTTTAAAATAGTTAATCTGTCTACAGTGGTATTAAATACAGAACAAGTTAATGTTCTTAGCAAAGGACTTAATTTTGTGCCATCTTCAAGGGCAAATGTTGTATCTGTGATTAATGCTTTAAGGGGTTTTGTACAAAAATTAATTTGAAATGTATTTTTCAAGATAGGGTATGTAAACAATATTGTTTTAGGAAACCTAGTGTTTTCAATCCCCCCAAGGCCAGAGTTAGAAGCATTTTGCTTACATGTGAAAAATAAGTCAGAGATGTATTGAATAATCACAGTAAAAATTGCATTTATAATATGTCCAAAATTGAGAAGGATGCTTTGCAGTTGTTAATGGATGATAAAGATATCTATATCACTAAGGCTGACAAAAGTAATGCAGTGGTAGTCATGGACTATAGTTTTTAAAAAATAGCATCTATGATGTATTGTCCAATGCTGATTTTTATGTAGAAGTGAATTGGATGGATATAGATAAAAGTTTTAATTTCATCAACTCACTAATTGAGGAATGGTTGGTGGAAGGAAGAATCAGCAATGAGATAGCTGGTTTCTTTTGTGTCAATACGCCTAAGGTGGGAAGTTTTTTTTGGCCTTCCAAAAACACATAAGAACTTGGTTTCACCAAATTTTAGGCCTATAGGGGCTAATGGTGGTAGTGAAACTGAGTCCATAGCTATTTATGTAGAAAAATGCTTGCAAAAACAGTTATTCCAGTGGAATCATATATCAAGGATTTGTTTGATTTTAAAGAGACTGTGAAAAATGTTTAATTGAGAAATAACACATGGTTAGTAACTGCAGATGTATGTTCATTGTACACTGTAATTCCCAATGAAGAAAGAATTGAGAGGGTTACATGAGTTTAGAGGGGTTGTCCTGATTTCAATGGTAAGGAGATTAGTCTGTTAGCTGAACTTTTAGATGTAATATTGTCTTACAATTTTTTTAGTTTTGACAATAGATTTTTTAAATAAATGGGGGCAGCTATGGCCCTGAGCTATGCCAATTTGTTTATGACTATTTGGGAAAGAGAATTTATTTTTAATTCCATATTTGCTAACAATATTTATTTTTACAAGCGTTTTATTGATATTTTTTTTTTTTTTTTTTTTTTATGGGAAGGTTCTGAATCGGAATTGTTGGCATTTTGTGAGTATTTAAATTCTATTACCAGCTATTTAAAGTTTTCTTTTAATAGAAGTAGAATTAGTGTGGATTACCTGGATCTGACTGTGCATAGAAAAGTAGGGAAAATCTTGGTCAAAATTTTTAAAAAAGATGTTCAGAGCAATAGTTACTTGGAATATAGTAGCTTACATAGTGCAGATTTGAAAAATAATATTGTGTCTGGTCAGCTTGATAGAATTAATAGACTCACTGATGAAGATGAGTATTTTTTGGAAGATTGTGAGATTTTAAGAAAAAAAATTTTGATTAGAGGTTACCCTATGGGGGTAATAAGTGAAGCAATAGAAAAAATTAAAGTTGTGAGGAAGAAAGGGACACTTAAGGATGTAGAAAGGAATAGTGGAGTAGTAGATTATAATTTGAGTTGTACATTGCAA
This sequence comes from Protopterus annectens, assembly GCF_019279795.1. Lineage (NCBI taxonomy): Eukaryota > Metazoa > Chordata > Ceratodontiformes > Protopteridae > Protopterus > Protopterus annectens. Next base: position 984,425,826 of record NC_056726.1, on the reverse strand, counting down.
AATTCAGTAGATTTGTATAGTATTAAGCAGATCATTATAAATAATTGGAATTTTTTAAAGAATTTTCAAGAGTTAAGTGCTTTTTTATATGAGAGGCCCATTTTTGTTACGAAGAGAGGGAAAAGTCATAAGGATGTTTTAGAATCTAAAAGATTTAATACTCCTATTAGCTATAATGGGATGTCAAGATGCGAGGATGTTAATTATTGTAAGTTTGTGGTACTTACTGGATAACAAAATAGTACTAAGGGCGAGGGATTATACTCTTAATATTAAGGGTAATTATAATTGTAAGTCCAAATTTATTGTGTACCTAGTATTATATAATTCTTGCGATGGATTTTATATTGGAATAACTATATGTGGCTTCCATCATAGACTCTATAAGCATCTAAAGGCAGTAGAAAAACTGGATGTAACTAATGCTCTAGCAAGACATGTTGTCAATTTTCACAACAGTGTCAAAATGGGTTTTAGTGTTATTGTTATTGACCAAGTTTTAAATGCAGACACAAGATGGGATGCAGAAGAAGATTCAAATTGGAAAGAATATGCTTAGCAAGTCAAGTAACGTTAAACACAGGTGTAGATCCAGGTATGAATGATAAAGAAAACTTTAAAACAATGTTATGTAAGAAAGGGTTAAAACACTGCTAATGCTTTGGGTCATGTGACTTGAATAACTTAGAAATGTGAGTTTTGTATGTGTGACAACCAGGTCTGAAGTAACTGTTTATAGAAACAGTTACATATTGTTAACAGATATTCTCCCTACAGGACTTACAAGTAAATAAATATCTGTAGTAGCTGTATGAAGGGTATACTAATGTCTTTGTCCAGATGTACTAGTGCATAAACAGCATTGCTCAGCAAGATGATAAGACTCCATTAAATAAAAGGTCATAAAGTACACTACTATTCTAACTTAATAGGACAAATTAAATGTGCTACTGCTGGTACAGCTGTATGCCTGGTGCATCTGTGAATGTCTGCTGATAGTCTAACCCCATGCCTACCAACGACAGCAGGATATGTACCACGCTCACACATCAGTGCAGAGTACATCTTGTTAGTCATATATGTTCTCCTGACATGTAATACTCCCCTGTAGTTATGTACTTGTAGTTCTTACAGCTTGGCCCATATCATCCCATGTGGACAGCTTGAGGGGTATGTATCTGCTACAGAAGCTATAGGGCACTTTTAGACATAAAGTGCAGACATGCAGAGTACTGAGCAGTACTGTTATGAAAAATATAGCCTATGCAGTTGGTAATAGAATGTCTTTCTCTTCCTGCACCCCTTATCTGCATCACAAATTATTATTCTTATACTATGAGTATGGTTCCATTTTCACATATATTGTTTTCAAAACCTAATGTTGGGCCTTGTTTGTCTTATTGTTAATATATTACAATGTTTGCATACTAACATACCTTGTTGAAATACCAATGTTTTTGACCTTTTGCCATAACTGTTACAGGCATGCTATTACAATAATGACTCTTATTCCATTTATGCCTGTGTTCTGTATGCTATGCAATTCTATTGTTCTGGGTTAATTGGAACACCCATGCATGCTGTTATAACTAACATTTAAATGTTCTGTTCATGACTAACCTATACACTTTGACAAACCTCAACACCATAGCATGACTGGGTAGGCTGGTTCCAGCGGACCCACCTATCCCACCTCATCTGGCCATGGCACCAGGTCCCAGCATGTCTGGGATCCAACCTGGAGCTGTCCCCTCAGCTGGTCCTGCACCACCCATGGGTGGAACCACTTCAGGGGATAGGGCCTGTCCCCCACTGGGCGTGGCCACAGAGAGAATGTGGTCACCCAAAATCAGTTCCCAGTGATGGTGCCCAGGATTATCCAGTGTAATTTGGATGACTGACTGCACCAGATTGAGAGCAGACTGGTGCACCTGGAGGGGCAGGCACAGGCACCTTCGGAGCCATGAAGGAGAAGTGGTGACTGCCCATGGGTGGGGAGCACAGCGCTACTGTTGCCATCTTGGGGCACTTGGTCCTCCAATTCCCAAACACCCTCCCCGTCCAAGGTGCTTACTCCCTCATGTGTCATACACTGCCCTTGTCTATTATCTTGTCTGTCTTGTCTGCAAACACAATCTCCCCTACCCATCTTACCTCCCCAAATGTACCTACAACTCTTCCCCAACATCCCACTCTCATCTTAAAAAATGGGTATCTGTCCCCCAAAACAAAATCACCCCATGCATAGCTCTCCATTTCACCCCCACATACTCTACCATCAATCAATCAATCATCCCAGCAATTAATCAACAAAGTTTTGTTGCCCGTACCCCTCCCTGTGGGATGTGAGGCTCCAAATTCGAAATTGTCCACAACATGCACAGCTGTTGATGTACAAGAAATGGAGAGTTATGGTCCTTTCCTACACCAGTCCTGCATATCCGTACCTGCCTTCCATGTTGGTTTTCCCCTTGCTTGCCCTCAAAACACCACAACAAACCTCAAAAGTTCTGGGCAGGAATAAGCAAACTATTCCACCCAGGCCAAACTACCACTCCACCCCCCCTCAGCTTCCCAACAAAAATCCCCAGTAGACATTGCTAATAACTTCATCAGCTTCTTCACAGAGGGTCTATATTAGATAAGCGAACGCTTAAATGTTCGAATCTCTAAAGGTCAACCTTTAGAGATCGAACAGTTAAGTGTTGGAATATATTTAAAAATTAAAAAAAAAAATAAGACTAAAACAAAAAAAACTAAAGGGTGTTATCAGGGGGGCAAGCCCCCCTGCACCCCCCACATCCCCCGCTACTTAAATATAGCAACTCCAAGATCGCACTACAGTGTAGGGAATGGGCAATTTCCTGTTTCCACTCTGTAGTGCACTGAAGTTCAATCTCAGAGTTGGTATATTTAAGTGGGGGGTGGGCGTGCAGGGGGCTTTCCCGCCTGCTAAAACCCTTTCAGTTTACCTTTTTTTTATTTCTTTTATTACATTTTCAAACACTTAAATGTTCAATCTCTAAAAATCGACCTTTAGAGATTCAAGCGTTCGTCAATATAATATAGACCGTTCACAGAGACTATCCGGTCTCTAGCCAGCCAACTATCTCCCAGTGGCTCTATTCCTAATGCAGCGAGACCCAGTACCCAAACATACTTCACCTTCCAACCTGTTCCTACTCAACTTATTCATACCCTACTTAAGAAACTAAGACCCACCACCCTCGCTGCTGACCTCCTCCCAGAAGACTACTTGCAAAAGGCTGCTGACACCATAGCATACCCCATCTCAATCTTGATCAACAGAGCTATATCTGAAGCCACTGTATCCGCTATATGGAAAATCTCCCATGTCATAACTCGCCATAAAGGAGGCAGTTCCACTGAACTGTCAAACTTTAGACCCATGGGTATTCTGTCACCTCTAGCTAAAAGTATGGAGAAGTGTCTACACATACAGCTCATTTACTACCTCACAAAGAACAAGCTGTTGTCCAACTTTCAGCATGACTTTAAGCCACACCACAGTACTACTTCTGCCCTCCTCTCTTTCTCTAACGTCATTAACCACAACCACAATAATACCAAACTATCCTCAGCATGCTTTCTAAATCTATCCAAGGCTTTTGACATAGTTGACCACAAAATCCTTATAAATACCTTGAAGGCCTTCTCCTTAAACAACCATGCACTCCAATGGTTTCAATCCTACCTGCAGGGCAGGCAACAGGCAGTCCTATGGCAGGACAAGCTATCATCTCACCTACCCATCATATTAGGGGCCCCCAGGGCTCGATACTGGGACCCCTTCTTTTCTCCATCTTTATCAATGACCTTCATTCAGCCATCTCAGATGCTACCTGCATTCAATATGAACCTTGATTTGTTCTGACACCTCACCAGCTACTCTAGTCACATTAACCCAACATACCTTCAGTACAGTGGAAAAACGGCTCTCCAATCAACATCTAATCCTAAACCTCAACAAAACTAAGCTGTTTCTCTTCTCCCCCACATGCAGAACACCCCTGCCATCCTTCAGCATAACCACTAACAATGGCACTATCATCTCCCCAGAAGCCCAAACTAAACTACTGGGTGTAATAGTTGATAACAACCTGAAGTCTGATGTGCATATCGATCAAACTATCAAAACCATTAATAAAAAAACTTGACTCTGTTTACAGAATCAAACCTTTCCTTACCCCACTTGCTAGAACTGCAATTGCCCATTCCCAACTCTTCTCTACACCTCACCTCTATTCTCCAACTTAGACAAAACAGATCTTAATAAACTATCATCCTGCTATAACCACATTGCCAGATTTGCTACTGGCACAGCCTATTGGATACACCACTGTCACAACCTAAATCACCTAGGATGGCTTGAACTCCCTAGCCTACTGCAGTTCAACAAGCTAATAGTGGCACATAAAGTCCTTTACTAACCAGAAAATACACATGTACTAAAAAAATTTATCAGGCCCTACACTAGCACCTGGCCACTGTGATCATCCACTAGACTCCTAGTTCAATCATACAAATCCAACTACTCAACTGAGGACTCTCTGTTTGACAACTCTGTTGGAAAAACATGGAACAGTCTCCCAGCTGACTTGACCCTAGAATCCTCACTAACTCAATTCAAAAGCAAACTCAAGAAATACATCAAAACTCATTGGTTATGTCCTTGCACTAACCCCAACTAGTGATCTCTCTATTACTTGGGTGCATTACCTTCAACTACTTCTAACTTTTTTCTACCACACCATTTCAGAAAGGGTCAATTGTATAACTGCTGCTCAATGTGTCTCAAACCTGAATGTAATATTATGTATGTATAACTTTGAAAATAATGTTATGTTTTGTAAAGTGTTTTATAAGAGTTAGTGCTATATGTACTAAATGCTGGTATTGCTTATGACTGTAATCTGCTTGAAACTATTATTTACTAAATGTTCAATGTGTATTATTATCTTGGAGCTTTTCTCCCCAGGCCTCTGCTGAAAATGGACATATATCCAGTCGGACTATCCCGGTCAACAAATGTAAAATAAAATAAATACATAAATAAATTTCACCACTGTCCTATCACCCCTTTTTTCATTTCTTTTTTTGGAAATAGGGGAACAGCCGACAGAAAAACGAAGAAGTGTGGGTTTAATCAGGAGTAAGAGTCGCTTAGCATTGTGGTGTGTTGCCCAAACCCATGCAAGCCCGCTTAAAACTGCTTTAATCACCTTATCTGATTCTGACACTTTTATGCACATCAGTAAAACAATCACCCCTACCACCTCTCTAACCCAGGCTTTTATAGACTACAGCATAGTGTAGTTGCCCACTAGGCCAACTCAGCTTGGGAGAGTAATTTGTGTTTCTATAAATATATCATGCATTACAGGGATGTCACATCAGCAAAAGTATGCACCCCTCCCAAATACCCAACCCAGGACCATATAAACCACTGTATAATGCATTAGTCCACTAGACCACTCAGCTGTAAAGAAACACTGGTGTTTTTACAAACATATCCTGATTGCCAGTGACACACTACTTCTACACATAATAGGATAAATGACAGCATACTTGGGCCTGTGATGCAGATGCTGAACCAATACACAGCCAAATACATGTTGATGGATGTACGGGAATCATATGATATCAGGTAGACCTGACAACTGCACCGACTGTTGCAGAATGTCCACAGTTGTGCCACCTACTTATGGCATGGTTGTCATAAAACCTATTCTGTGTGCTGAAGTACTGACAAGTGAATGCAGATTGAGGTTACAAAATCATGACAGACAGGTCAGTGTTACATGTCGTACCCACCCAAACACACATGTTCATGCCAATCATGTGTAACACACTGTATGCATGCACATATGTCTTGCAAATATACCTGCCATGATGATGACTCAGTAGCTCTGTCACATTCCTAGCATGTGTGACATCTGGACACCCACAGTCCTGACACACAGTCCAGTCTGCTGCACAACAACTACATTCTTGTCAATACAACATAGAAATAACTGAGCCCTGCAATGTACAACAGAACTGGTTGCTGCTACTGCAGTCACTGCCACCTACAGTAGCACGTCAAAGGCCTGGAGGGTGGGACACGCCACAAATATGAATACATGTCCTAAATGTTACCTACCACTCTCTGGATGGCACTTTTGTGTAATGGACCAGAGGCGCATGCCTCACCCAGACTGTTATGGTTACCCTCACCCTTGCCATGCTGTGAAACAAGAGCTGACACTGCTCCCTCACTGACATATACAGCTTGCTGTCCCCCAATGTGTTCACAATCCCTAGTATGACTCTTGGCTAGAGTGCAGCAGGTGCGGCCAGCTACACATGCAGCAGTATGTTCAGCTACCTGCTACAGACCTACTATATCTCCCAAACACTTAGAATAGGGCATCCACACAACACCCATACATAAAGGATTGGGGAGGAAATGGTCAGATGACAGGGATATGTGTCATAGTCTCCCCCTACAAGCATACACAGCTGCTAGACCAGCATCAACTACAGCCGCATGCACAATCAGATAAAAAGGATGTACGACACTCAGACCAGATGGCTTAATGGTTAAGGTCTTCGCCTTCCATGCACAAGGTTCGATCCTGACCTCTGACCAATGACTGTTTGGAGGTGCATGTTCTCCCTGTGTCTCTGTGGGGTTTCTCCCATGTCTGAAAAACATGCTGAGTATTTCCATCTCAAACTCACCAATGAATGGAGCTGTGGGCAGCAGCACAGCACAGACTCTACATGGTGCCCTATAGGGGGATGAGTTGTACAGACCAACCACTTCGGGCATCTACTGTGGTGTGCAGTACCCTCAAGCTAGGAGAATATGGATCACAGACTGCATGCCATGGCAGGGCTAGCCACTCAACAGTGTAATATATGGCTCTAGGTGATTTGGTCATGTTGACTAATGTCACCAAAAATGGGCATGGGTAGTTACCAATGAAAAGTAGGTTGAGGACTCAGACTACTCTGACCCATGCCTGGGTTCCTTGCTAACAGTGGGAGGGGTATATGTGAACATATTGGCCAGACTGTGCCTCCCATAAAGCCCAGTAATAAGCTACTGGCCAGCTGGTATCTAGTTGCCCAGCCTGGGTTACCTGGGATAGCTCTGTTGAGTGAAAGCTGGATGTAAAACCAACCAACCTTCCAAACATGAACTGAGAATTGCTAGGCTTAATGTAGGTTTACTAACAGAATGTGGAAGTGGATGACATGATGATACGGAAGAGGCTGGACATCCTATGTATCCAAGAGATGAGATGGAAGGGCAATGCAGCAAAATCACTTGGCTTGGGATCCAGACTCTACTACTCAGGTGGGGGACAGGCTAGAAATGGTTTAGGAATTGTGTTGAGGGATATCATCAGAATTAATGACAGACTCATGGCAATCTGACTCCAGTATAATGATATGGCAGTATTTATAATCTCAGCCTATGCCCCACAGCAGGTAGTGAGGAAAAGAGTGCATTCAGACAGCAGTTGCAGGACCTATTAGATAAAGCAGGATAACATGAACTGGTGTGGATAATGGGTGACTTGAATGTACATATTGGAACAGACAGAACAGGATGAGGTCTGCCTGGGTCCACATGGGTGAGGCAACAGGAATAAAGAAGGAGAAGCCAGTCTAGACTTCTATCTGGCAAATGGCTTGATAATAGCCAACACATGGTTCAGAAGGAGACACAGTCACAAGATCACATACAAGAGTAGCCAACATGCAACTCAGATAGACTTCCATCTAGTAAGGAAAAGGCACTGGGTAGAATCCATGATTGTAAAGTCATCCCCAGTGAAACAGTCAGCCCACAGCATAAACCATTAGTTGCCACAATCAGCTGCAAGCAGTGTTCGGAGAAGTCTCTAAGGTCAACAGAGACCAGGCTGAAGACCTGGAAGTTGATTGTAGAGAAAGTACAGCAGTTCAAGGAATTACTCGGGGCTCTAGCACCCCAAGAAGAGGAGGAAATAGGTGGAGCTGAAGAAGAATGGCAGCACCTACAAACAGCATGTGTTAGGACTACAGAAAGATATGTGGCTAAGCCAGGTATGGAAATAAGGTACATAAGGAAAGCTGGTGGTGGAATGCAGAAGTCCAGGAAGTCATCAAAACAAAGGAGGAGTGCAGGAAGAAGTGGGAGATAGAAAATACTGACCAAGCTAGGAAGGACTACTGGTTGGCTAACAAAGAAACTAAGAAAGAAGTTCGAATAGTAAAGCATAGGGCATTAGAGACACTCTACCAACTTCTAGAAAGTGACTCAGTAAGGGGCACAAAGAAGGTATATCAGGTTGCAAGGCAAAGACAGAAAGATAAAGAAGATAGGTGGACACCCTTCATAAGGGATGCCAGCAACAACTTGCTCACCAGTCCTGGGGACATCAAAGGCAGATGGAAAGAGTATTTCCAGCAGCTTAAGCTGTACTACCTCAGAAACAGCCTACAATGAGGGAAGAAGAGGAGCCCACCTTAGAAGAAGTAAGAACAGCACTAAGGAAAATGAAGTCATGGAAAGCAGCAGGCACTGATGAGAGTTACAGCAGATATGATAAAGATGCTGGATGAGATAGGGGAGAAATGGCACCTGAAGGTACTAATCATGTGGAGAGAGAGGCATCCCAAATGACTGGAAAATAAGCATACTTGTGCCAGTGTACAAGAACCAAGGGGACATTCACACCTCTGGGCAGTACAGAGGCATCAAACTCCTACTACATTGCATGAAAGTTCTGGAGAGGGTGATTAATAAACGTATACGCAGAGTAGTAGAATGTAAGATGAGAGCTGAACAGTTTGGATTCAGATCAGGATACAGCACAATTGACCCAATGTTTGCAGTGAGAGAGATATCTGAGAAGAAGCTAGAGATGAGGAGAGAGTCCAACTGGGCATTCCTAGACTTGGAGAATGCATATGACAAGGTCCCAAGAAAGCTGATCTAGGCAGTACTGTGGTGGTTTAGTCCCAGAAACATTGGTAGAATTAGTGCAGGCTATGTACAAGGACCCAGTGACTCAAGTATGAACAGTGTTTGGCCTCACAGTGGGATTCCCAGTGGGAGTGGGTGTACACCAGGGTTCAGCTCTGAGCCCACTGCTGTTCATACTGGTGATGGACTACATTAGCAAACAGGTTGGAGGGGACAGATAGGCAAAGCTGCTGTATGCAGACAATGTGGCAGTGCAGGCACACACTGAGCTAGAAATTCAGCAAAGGATAGGAGAATGGAATACAAATCTGAAGGCACATGGGATGAAACTAAGCACAGATAAGATGGTGGTAGTGGCAGCAAACTGGGGAAATCAGAAGAAGCTGAGAATAGAGATAGAAGGGAAGATAGTAGAACAGGTAAACAGCTTCAAGTATCTGGGAAGGGTGGTTGAGGAGAAGGGTAGTTTGAATGAAGAGATCAAAGCTAGAATCAGAGGGGCTGCAACCAACTGGCTTAGCATCTCAGGTGTAGCCTATGACAGAAAAATGCCGGAGAAGCTGAAAAAGTAAGGTATACAAGACAGTGGTGTGACCATTACTACTGTATGGTAAAGAAACATAGGCAGTAAAGGCAGAACAGTTGAAGAAGCTATAGGTGATCAAAATGAAGTGCCTGAGAAAGTTGGTAGGATGCACACTGTGGGACAGGCGAAGAAATTAGGACATAAGAGCAGAAGCCAAAGTAGCTCCAATTGCAGAAAAGATCAAAAAGAACAGATTATGCTGGTTTGAGGACATGTGCAGAAAAGCAGAAGACAATCTGCTGAGGAAGATTTGGGACAGACAGGAAGAAGGTAAGAGGAAGTGAGGATGTCCAGCAAAGAAGTGGATGGATTGTGTGAAAGAAGATTTGTGACAGTCAGGCATGAGTATTGAAGAAGGCAGGAATGTAGCACTGAACTGAGAGAGTTAGTGACAGTTAACACAATACCCTGACCCCATGTAGAAAAAAATGGGAAAAGGGGGCTGATGATGATGATGATGACACTCACATCTGCCTTTCTCCTTACTGACCCCAACACACATTGTTAAACAGTACACTGCCACAGAATCAGAAAGTCTGCTAAGAATGGTCAAACATAACATGCAAAACTGTGGACATAACACATCAATTCAAACAGTGGACAGTATTTCTTCCTACCTCTGTGATGCTGTAGCTACCACACGTCGATAATGTCCTCCTCACAGACCAGGAAAAGGGCCAAGGCCTACATGACGGCCTTAATTATAGCACTGTGTTGCCATGCCACTGGCTAATGAAAAGGCAACCCAGCTGTTCTGGATGCTATTAGAAAGTGTGAGGCACAGATTGGTGAACAGGCAATCACCTGTTCATGAGCATTACCTACAAATGGCAATCTACTGCCTATGGTAAACAGGTCTGTAACTTTCTTCATGAAGACAGACTGTGATTTCCTAGAAAAACTACCACCGGATTTCTGCTCACAAAGGAGTACAGCACTATACAATGTATGTCATAGAATTAACCATGTAATGGAATGCAGATAGGGGGATGCAGTCATGGGAAATAGGAATTTCAACAGTAGGTCTCAACAACTTATCTTGCAATGACATGTTGCTGTTAATCTGCTGTCCAGCACCTACAATATTCACTTTTGCTCTGTCTGTAGTGACACAGATCACAGCTCTGGCCCCTGAGTCTCCCCAGCAATGGTAAGCTCACGTGTGAATGCTACTGAATTATCTACTGTACAATAGTGACAGTAACTACTGGTGGGTACAGCTGGCATATCACATCATGTTCTGTCAGTGAGCCCCACTCAGTCTGTGAATGTCATACAGGCTTAGTTCAAAGATTGTCCAGGTGTCCCTGACTGTTCCTGACATACTCTAGCTAGCTCACTGTGTACTCCACACCTGTATCTCATTGCCTGACAGCTATGGCTAGCATACCTTGTGACCCCTGTAGCAGGACAGCAGGTTATAGGCAGTAGTATGGGGGACATAGGCTCCGGTTCAACAACAGTGTGTACGTACTGAGTAACAATGTAAGGGAATGAATACAATACCAGATATTAATGTACCATTACTGTGTTCTGAGGGGTCTAGCATATCACAGACACATTCTTCACACACTTGGGATAACAATTACATATTTTCCAAGTGGTTTCCAAATATCCACATTTGTCTGGCAGGAGGTTTTACATCTATCAGGCACATGTACACATTTCGCAATCATCTGGGTACTGCAGATGTTGGACACCTACGAGGAGGAAACTGTACACCAGATATGCATTGCTCTCAGTTATTGTGTAGCACAGATCTTGCTGGGATGTCCACATGCACTTGTAGTACCACTCACCTCTTTGTTGGATGTTGGCTGTATTACATGGTACTGTAATGCTGCCAATAGGGGACACACCACAGTCGATGGGAGTGATGGGTGTGGACACATAACAACACAGTCTGTCACAGCACACAGGCCATAACTGGTATACCTAGGACCATACAAGGTTATTAGGCTATGGGCCCTGAGCCCCCATATGCCTTGGTCAGATGTTAGCCATGTGTATGCAAGACAACACCTGATGCCCCAGTCCGACAGGGACACAGGTGGTATCCCAAGGGTGTATGTGCAGTTAACCAACCAGTTATACAGGTTCCCCCTGCAAAGGTGTAAATAGATATCTTGCTTGATGTGGACAGGGTGACCATTCCACAGCTGGGTGAGTGTGTGCGACACACATCGGAGCCACCAACAAGCTCAGTTGATATGACACACCAGGATGAGTGGAGTGTGTGTGTGTGTGTGTGTGTGTGTGTGTGTGTGTGTGTGTGTGTGTGTGTGTGTGTGTGTTAATAGAGTGAAGCTTGAATTGCACTTGTGCAGTATTCCCAACAATATGGAGTGCATGATTGCCTTGCATGCCAGACAGAGGTCACATCTGATGAGTATGCATGAACCTGGGTAGAGGGTTGGGCTTATAGCCTATCTGTGTATGGTAAATGTTTGAGGCCCTTGTATTCCAACTCTGTGATGTCCTCAGCTGCTGCATATACTGTGTGATGTGAATGATGAATGGGGCATTATACACAATCATGGGCCTTATTTGGGGGAATACAGGGGTGTTTTGACTCCAAGTCCCTGGATGAAATACCCTTATGTTTGAGGTGGGCACTGTAGAAGGTTTACCTTACAACGGAAGTACTATGCTGGCAAAATGTCATGTTGGCAACTACCTGTGTGCACAGATCCCTCACATCTGATTGGGTGCCTAGGATGTTGTTAGTACTGTGATAATATGTGGGGACATCACTCTCCCCAAAGAGGTTGACACTGCATTTCCTGGTATGTGGCCTGAAGCCATGTTTGTGGCACCAGTCATGTATCTGCATGAGACCCTCCTAGGTAGATGTCCACATCACAAAGGAATCTGGTTACAGCACACAGCATGCAGTCATCTGCAGACATGGTCAGCCATAGGGCAGTGGCTGTGCCCTGCACCTCAGTAGTGTGCACCACAAATAACAGAGGCCCAAACACAAAACAACAGGTTAGGCCACAGGTTATGGGTCAACTGCTTGAGGTGGATTCCCCCATGTAGATTAGGTGGGTCATGTCAGCATGCCAGTGTGCTACTCCTATGGTAACATATGGTGTGATGCATACTTGGAAGGGTATATCTATTATGGACAAGTGGGTTATACTGTAAAAGACTAGTGTAGGAATTAATGTAGTCATGTTGTCTTCTCCTCACAGGTGACCATGGGGGTTGGAGTGTGTTCCACTCACAACTTGATGTCAGTATCTCATCAGACTCTGATGATGATGGTAGCCATTGTGAGGCACAGGTCGGGTTGTTGGGGACTGAATCTGTCCCATTGGTTGACATCCCACTTCCACCCCCCAGTGTCCCCACACACAGTCAGTATGCGCACACATACCCAGTCCCCAGCAGACACAGATATTGGACAGTCAGAGGGTGGTGACATTGATCAGGAGAGTGTGGTGACTATGGTAGCTGGGACTGTTGACACTATCTGTAGCCAGACAGCTGGTGAGGTCCCACACAGGCAGATTGACAGGGTGCATGATGGAGGATTGCTGCACATCCAGTACCTGTCAGAGATGTTACAGCATGTGTCACCTGACGCATGATTCGGTCAATCATGCAGCACAGGCAGGTGAACTGTGAAGCAGATAGATGCTTAGGGTCATGGATGGCACACTGCCTGACATGCATGACTCCATCCACGGCATTGGTGAAGCCTTACCTCATTTTGCTGATGTAGTGGATAGACGGGGGGGAGACATTGTCAGTCCTTAACCATGCAATGTCTGTGCTTGAAAATGTGGTGGGAGTAGGAAGGTGAACACGTAGATGCAAGTCATCAACAACATCAGCTGAGAGCCCACGTGGCCATGCACAGTCACACTCCCATAGTGACAGTAACACCAGCACTACTGAAGGGAGGGTTCTGTTCAAACCACAAGGTGGCAGGTCATGGGCACGTGGTCATGAGTGGTCCTGTGAGTGACACAGATCCAGCAGACACTGGTCACTTTCAGCAAGTAGTGCCACATCCTGCCTTGGTCATGGTGGTGCCAGTGCCACTCCTGGCAGAACCAGTTCCTGTGTTCATGGCCAAAGATGGTGAACTGTACATTCAGCCATGTATGGTCTATAGCTCTCCAACATACCCTCATGCAGGGCTGGCACATGTCTTGACTGTGTACATGCACACACACACACACACACACACACACACACACACACACACATCACTGTCACATGCACTTCACCACCAGACACATACAGCTCCTTTCCATGGCACAGCTGACTAGCACCCCTCCAGACAAACACACATGATGTCAACTGTGTGGCACAGCCTAGGCCTTTGGCAATCCCACACCACACCCTGTGCATGTGATAATACCTGTGCCACATCCCTGTTATCCATACCATCGATGCAGGCGTATGCTTATATGTGTCTGATGCACACAGGGTGAATATAGTAGGCCCAGTGGCCTAATGGGTAAGACTTCAGCCTCGAAAGCTGTGGATTGTGAGTTCAAGTCTCACCTGGGTCAATAATTCTTTACCTTCAGTTCCATGGTATTCCAATGAAAAAACACAATCCAAGTCCACCGTTCGACAGAAGTTTAATAACTCAAAATATAGACAGCATGAATAGCAAAACAAAGCTTTTGAGTAAAAAACTCTTCTTCATTGGTTCCATGGTATAATAGTTAGCACTCTGGACTCTAAATCCAGCAATCTGAGTTCAAATCTCAGTGGAACCTGTTAAGGGCTTAAGTTTATGAGTGGATAGGAAATAGAAAGTTCATCCCAGGGATCAATTCAGTTGCTCTACTTGATAGAGGCACCAGGAACTAACAGCAGCATGATGCCAGGGCACTTCCTTGGGCTAGGCTTGTAAAGGCTCCAGGGATGTTGGCCTAGTACACACCTACGAACCTAATGGCAGTTTGTAGTGCAGTAATGTTATGCTCTGTAAGGTGCTGTCTGCTGGCAATTGTCATGCGTACACATCAAAGTGTGTGTACCTTTGTGCCATGATGATGTATTGCTGTTAGTATTGCTGACTGACTGTTGTCTCGCAGACCTTATTCTGTTTCTGTTCCAGTTGTTTTTGTGTCCACACCATTCCACACCATGGGGACCTGCTGCCATTACAGCAGCTCAGCATGGCATAGTGGCAACACAGAAATCTTTTCATCGCCAAGGTACTGCTGAATATGTGCATGTTTACTTAGGTGCATATGTGTAGAACAGTGTCTTAGGGACAATTGGGGCAGACAGCATAATCTTGCATGCATACCCCTTGATACAGCATGCTACTCTTGATACATTCACCTGAGAGTTCTGTAGGATCACAGGTTCATAGGTCCATAGAAGGTTAGTAGAATACTGGCCCTGGGTCCCTTACAAGCCTAGCCATTACGTTATCCCTGACAGAATCATCAATCAGCACTTATTGCCTCTGTCATTGAGGGACACAGGTGGGATTAGGACTCCTGGGACAGATTTGTGGTTTCCCATACACTCATCACAGACGCACTTGATGAGGCTCTGCATGGTGCTCTGTTTGACATGTATGGGAAGTGCATTTCTGAGACAGGGCAGCCTCTAGGAGACAAACCTGTCTCTCCAGCAGGTTTTTTGGCTGTTGTATATTGGATTCAGGCCTGCCATGCTCATAATTTGCAAAGAGTTAGACTCACATATATGGGGCAGCTCTTGAAGGACTGGCAACAACATTGCCATCTAGGCATGCCACAGCTCACTTGTGGACAACCTGTCCAATACCAAGTGTGTTACTACTGATTCAGGGTTGTCTGCATGAAACAGGTCTTGATGGCCATGGATTATCTTTGTGGGTGTTACCATAGCCTTTCCAGTTGGTTCAGATGCCAAATGGGCCATGATAATAAACTATTGTTGTAGTGACTGAGGACTATACAGAGGTAATGTCCACCATTATTCTGGATGCACTCCCTTTACCTATGTGGTGAACTACATACAAAGCTTTTCTGACCACTGCTACTACTTTATGGCTGAATGCAACAGTGTTATCAACCTGCATACCCAGGTCTGTCAACACAGGTTGTGTGTTTATGGGGTTGCCATTGATGTGGGAAATAGTGGGGGCCCATGTCCTTGCTGTATGGTATGACGGTGCTGTTTTCTACCTTTAGCTTGAGGCCAGGACCTTGGCACCATTCCATACCCGATGTATGAACCCGTTGTAGTATGTTAACATCAGTTGCTGGGTCAGTGACAGAAAGCACACTACTTAGAGTCACCACAGCTTTAGGCACTACCTACATATGTGGGTGGTAGCAGTTAACATTCATACCTAGATACATGTAGATCATTGGGGGCAGGAACTACTCACAGGGCCTCCACATGTCTACATATTTCACATACATGGGCAACACAGAGTAGGGTTGCCACCTTATCAAATGGGCAATGTGGGCACTTCTTGTAGTATCATGAGAGTTGGCAGGACAAACCAAACCCACTGCAAGTGCAACGGACAGAACTTCTCTTGGTTTGCCAATATGACAGCTTCTTTGTGTCATATTTGCATAGTTTATGTTATTTCTCATAATATTAAGGTGCTTCTGATGTGAAATAATTGCTTTATGCAACTAGTAGACAACTTTAGGAAATATTTGTTGTTCTGCACTCTTGAGACCGCTGTATTGTTTGAGTTGTTTTCACAGGTCACACCTGGCCACACATGGACTGCAACCTGCAGGGTGGGACTGATGGTGGCCATACCTCTCACCTGTACAGATTTCTACAGAATATCCTGATGTTTGCCACATATTTTTGTTCTGTTTTTCATAACATTGTGATTTTCTGGCAAATCATTAAAGACTGACGTTAGACAATTATTGTATTGTGTCTTTCGGCTTTTCCTGGTTAGGGGTCGCCACAGCAGAACTCTGGTCTGCTAATGATTGGCAGTAGATTTTTACATGCTGGCTTGCCAGGCCTAACGCACAATCTTCAACGAATAATGACATATATTTTAATGTCAGACTTCATACCCTTTAAGAAATGCATGGAAATGCACAACCGGTTATGCTATCTACGTTCTATGTTTGTAAAAGCAATATTTAAAGACTGATCCTAATATTTGGCCTTTGTCCCACTTTTCTGTATGACTTTATCTAGATTTCTTGCGCTAAGGGTATGAGAGGTATGATGGTCGACCTAACACAGTCACACTGCTGCAAGGGGAGATACATAAATACACACACTCCCACTCATGAACTGCCCTTGTTGAGAGTAGAACCCCTACCTGCCTAGTGGTACTATATACATATCACATGCACCATGCAGTGTGATTTGACTATATACATATCACGTGCACCATGCAGTATCTGTCACTAGTATTCAGGTGGATGACATCTGCAGGGGTTTAACAGGTTTGCATAGGCCCCCCCATACACACACACTCACGCATGCATGCATGCA
This sequence comes from Protopterus annectens, assembly GCF_019279795.1. Classification (NCBI taxonomy): domain Eukaryota; kingdom Metazoa; phylum Chordata; order Ceratodontiformes; family Protopteridae; genus Protopterus; species Protopterus annectens. Next base: position 984,408,808 of record NC_056726.1, on the reverse strand, counting down.
CACACACACGCATACACACACACACACACACACACACACACACACACACACACACACACACACACACACACACACACACACACACACACACACACTGCAGGGGAATATGCATTCAAACACAAATACACACAGAGTTGCCAGTTTTGAGATAGGAACCCCTACCTATTTATTTATGTACACTATAACATATTGCATGTGCTACAGTGCTATTGTGCTTTAAAATGTCTAACTGTGCTTCTAAGGTGTATGACATCAGTAGGCCCTAAACAGGTTGCCATTGTGGGGATTAAAAGGGTGGCACAGGCCCAAAAAACAGTAGAACCATTGCACACACACAGGCAAAACAGCCACACTGCTACAGGGGATATGCATACACAGACATTCATACAATTGCCAGCATTGAGATTAGAACCCCTACCTATTTAGTTGTAAGTACTATAGTGCTATGTACTTATCACTCTAGTTGTATGTACTATAGTGCTATGTACATATCACATGTGCTACGGAGCTTATATACCTGGAGAGTGTCAAACAGTGCATCTAAGGTGGATGACATCAACAGGCCTTGTAAAGTAATGCAATGGAAAGGCCAATAGGCCTAAAAAGGGTAGAGCTAACACACAGGACAGCCACAGTGGATATGCGTCTCACACACACACACACACACACACACACACACACACACACACACACACACACACACACACACACACACACACACACACACACACACACACACACACACACAGTTGGCAGTATTGAGATTAGAACCCCTATCTATCTACTTGTATGAACTATAGTGCTATGTACTTATCACCTGAACTATGGAGCTTATATGCATGGAGAGTGTCCAATGGTGCATCTAAGGTGGATGACATCAACAAGCCCAGTAAAATAGTGTAATGGGGGATTAACAGGGTGGAACAGGCCTCAAAATGGTATAACCAAGACACACACACACACACACACACACACACACACACACACACACACACACACACACACACACACACACACAAACACGGTGGCTGATGTGAGGTTACAACCCTTACCTACCTACTATTACACAATGGAGCTCACCATGGTATTTGCATGTATCACTGGTTATGATTGATGTACGAGTGGCTGCAGCAATACATCACTCTATGCCTTTCCGTGTCTCTCTCTCTCTCTCTCTCTCTCTCCCTCCCCCTGTCTCTGCCTCTCCATAAAGGATATATTTCTATGTGTTACCTATATATATATATATATATATATATATATATATATATATATATATATATATATATATATTATGTATATAACATTCACCAGATCCAGATATATCTTATATGTGCCACATACAGATAGATGAGGGTAATCATATCTGATAGGATGGGGAAAGACAGTTAAGGTATGCATAGCTGTCTGTATGCACAGGGATATATGGACTTCACAGTTCTATAGTCAGATGTGGGTTCAAACGTGGGCTGAAATTAGCTAAGTGTTAGAGCATGCCCAGTATGACCATCAGTACTAACATTGGGACTCCAGGCCTGACCTACCTGTTCTCCAGTCCAGGATTTTGTGTTCTACAGCCAATTGGCTGATGAACCTGTTTAAACAGTCCAGCACCTCACTGATATACTGGCTGAGGAATCTCCTGGTTGTGTGCTATCCTTATTAACTGAGTCATATCTAGGGTGGGTACAGAGTGTATTGGACTGAGCAGAGTTTTGCATAACATGGGTGGTACATTTTACATAGCACTGTCATGTCCTGGTATGTCAGTGGCAGATCAGTATAGATTAATGTGAGGAACTATGGACAAACATTTGGCTACTGATTCCATACACCACAGGGAACCCATGCTACTGCACAAACTGTTCTATTCAGCACTTTCTACATTTGTCTGGTCAGTGGTTCCTCCTTCCCATTATATGTGGGCCTTTGTCCCGCTCTTCTCCAGTTGTAGGTTTTGTCCACAGTTGCTGCTCTGTGTAGTTGTAGTTATGGTGTGACTAGGGTAGAAGTCATAACATCACACACAGGGTTATGGGCTTCACACCTATGACTGTCCCTGTTTTGCAGGTTATCCAGCATTGTGCCCCATACATCTGCTCTGGTCCTCAGATAGTTTGTGTTGCACTGTTAATATAAGGCTACATGTTGGCCATACCTCTGAAACTCTTACAGCCAGACATCTGGACAGGGCCATATATAACAGTAGAACACAGGCCCAAACATGGGGACAGGATCTTAATATTGCTCTTACAAATGTAGAGAGTTGGTAGAATGTTTTTTTATTAGCTTGCATTTTCTTATGGGTATGAAGTCTGCATCTCAACTGTCTGTCATTATGTTTTCACATCGACCTTTATTGGTTTGCCAATAGTTTGCCAGACAAATGCAATGTTATGACAAAAGGAACAGATATATGAGGCATAGGTGTGGACATTCTGCAAAACCCTGTCATTCATGTTATATGGATGGTGCCCACTGACTTGTTGTCAGTACTGACACAGTTATGTGGTAACCTTCATATCCTGGCACTACACTGGACTTGTCACAACCTGCTGTTCTACTAGGCACCATCTAGGTTACTCGAGGCAGTGTACTGTCCATATCTGTGGCCCTCTGTCCCTCCATTGTTTCTGGCTTTGTCCAGCTTTCCTGCAGTAACAAATACTGGCATCTGGACAGTCAGTAGAACTCCTACCATAGGTGTAGCTCACATACAAAATAGTAAGTGCAGCAGTCTCAAACCATGGCTATCAACCACAGTAATGTACTTAGCCCGCTAAGCCACAACAACCACCAGTCAGTGCAGTCTACTTCCTGACACTGTTAGCCACACACATACATAGCACATTGACCCCTGCAAATTGTAGAAATGGAACATGTTAGAAAGTTGATTGGGACAGCCCTGGAAATGTGTGGTCTGCTGCTATTACCTTTCAAACATAAATGTCACTGCAGTTGTATGGGAACACGGGTGTGTCAGGGGTAGGGGAGTCCATACCTCTCAATTGTACAGAATTTCACAGAATGTCCAGCTCTTTGCCTCATATTCCGGGTCCATTTTTCATAAAACTGTGGTTTTCTGGCAAATTACTGTCAAATCATTAAAGACTGAAGTTACAAAATAACGACAGACATTTGAGTTTCAGACTTCATACCCTTCAGAAAATTCATGCTAATGCAAAACCTGTTATTCTATCAACTTTCTAAGTTTGTAAGAGCTATATTTAAAAATTGTCCCTTTTTTTGGGCCTTGTTCCCACATTTATGTATGGCTTTGTACAGATTTCTTGCTCTAAGAGGTTGAGAGGTATATAGGGGACTCCAACAGTGACATCCATGCATCTGTCCTATGACCCCGCTGTTTGTAAGTCCCTCACATAGTGCAGTGGGTTTTGCTGATTTGGGGCATACTGCATATCTGGGGCAGCCAGTATTTGGCAGAGAAATCCTATTGTCCCACATAGCCATCAGTTGTCTGATGCTATCCTGGTAGCCCACTACATTCCCTTGCATACATGCAGCAATACCATACATATGCTACCACAGTCTACTACCCCATTCATTTGTTAAGAAGAGTGACTTACCTTGTGCCTGCAGCAGTTGAGAGGAGAGTGCTTCAGGGCTGACTCTGTTGGATGCACACAGTACACAGCCTGTACATGGTAAGGTACTGGTAGTGTGGTGTGGCTGGCATCCTTTTTACTATGTATGTAAGTCGGAGTGAGATGTCAGTTCTTGGGTCCCTAGGTTTTCAGTGCATGTGCTATGCATTGCTTCTTTGCCAAGGCCAGGGTGAACTGGGCATGCCTACATCTGCCGACAGGGACAGGCTTAGGGTGTCCCTCATCTGAGTCTCCCTATGCCTGTGAGTACGTTGGCACTGGTGTGGGGCTGTGTGTCCCTTTTCTGTGATATTCCCGCTGGAGCTGTTTCCACAGGATCATACTGTGTAGCATGGCACATACTATAAACATGTGTGCACATGTGACTGGAGAGTACTGCAGGGCTTCACCAGCTATGTCAAGATAATGGAACCATGACGTGAGCAGCCCAAACACACTCTCTATTATGTTCTTAGTTTGTGTGTGTGCCTCATTATGGCATTCTTCAGTTGGTGAGTGTGCATTTCTTTGTCATCATCCACAGTTTCAATGCCTCTCCCAGTAGATGGCCATATGGGATGTCCCCACTGGCAAATGTCAGGTACAACTCTGATGCATGAAAGATGTGAGAGTCATGATAAATGCCAGGGCTGCCAGCACACACATTCATAATAATGCCCTGGGCATTGCACATGATCTGGCAATTGAGAGAGTGCTACCCATTGTGATTAATGTAGACTATACCCTCCTCACTGGGTGATGCTTTGATGTGCACACAAGTGCAGTCTATGGCACTCAGTACCTCTGGCTAGTGTGCTACAAGGTGGAAGATATGCATATTGCTGGTCCTCCACTCAGGGGTGCAGGGTAAATAAATTTGCTCACTCGCATGTGCTAGCATGACATCCAGGATCTGGTGTAGATTCCTGGATGCAGATGTCTGTGAGACCCCCCCATCATTTCCCCAGTAGGTCTTTGGAAAGTAACTGTAGCTAGTATTCTTAAGGGTGCACATACCTTTATTTCCACTGGGATGGGTTACCCTCTGTTGGCTCTGGGTCTGAGGTGAGGGCGGCAGAGCTTGGTGAGTTCCTGTAGTATGTCCCTAGCCACCCAGTAGTGCTCTACTATCTACAGCTCATGTAGCCTCTGAAATTTTACCCTGGGGCTGAACACTCTTCTCCTTCTCTGTCTTGGCCTGTTGTCAGCATCATCATCATCACTGACCTCAGCCTGAAGTTCATACAGATGTAGCAGAGCAGCAGCAGCCCATATCATTTTGTCAGTTAAAATTCCCAAGTGTGTACTCCAGTGGTGCAGAGTATGTGGTAAAAATCAGATTGAAGGGTGTATGCATACTTTATATTGGTGTGGTACAGATGCAGCCTGTGTGATTGGCTGACTGTAATACATTCCACCAGCCAGGTATATCATTGAGGGGTTTGAATGGGCCAGTGTCAGTGGAACAGAGCTTATCAGTCATTTAGACTTGATTGTCTTTCCCAAACTATTTCCTTTTATTTATTTATTTTTTAAATTTCTTCCACTGCTAAGCCCTGCATGGCACTAGTGTAAACATTGCTCACCAGTTTGGACATCCCCTGTACACAGGCATGCTAAGCTTTTTTTTAACCAGCTAAAACATGCACCATGGGGCTAAGCAGAGCTTAGCAGCCTCAGACACCCCCCCTGCTTAGCTGTGCTTAGATGAGCACAAACAGGCACCTCTAAGCTCCAATCCTCTTAAACATGGTGTGACACCCCCCCCTTTTGATGTTAACTATCTGCCCTGCCTACACCAACACAGGTCTAACCCTACCATGGTTAGTACCTATGGACATGGTGGCCCTTTTTGCTATTCAAATAACCTGGTTCATTTACATACACCTAATTGCATATACCCTGGATACTGCACTACATCAGGGCCTATCTCCTTAGCAACCACTATAACCTGCCATTGTATGATTATGAATGCTGGGCACTATAATGCAATACTTTTGTATATGTGTACATTTCACGTTTTACAGTTTTTATTTATTTATTTTGAAAAACGGCATGTTTGCACGTCACTGCGTGCCACTTAAACATAAAATATGTATTAAAAAAAAGATTAATTTTTCATAAATTGCATTGCTTTTTTTAACTCACTGGCCATAGTTTTGACCATTTGCATGCCTTCTGTGCAATATGCAACCTTTGTTTTTGGCTTTTACAGTCCTTGTTTAAAATTTATACTCCACTACACGGTTTGTAACTGGTACATTTCTTATACTGACACTGCACCTACATGGGTACCTTTCTGCTTGCTGAATCACAACTCAACCTGATTTTCATGGTTTTTACCAGCTTATGAGGTGATTTGCATTCTGCAGACACCTCTGAATGTATCAGACTAGGACAAGTACCGTTTGGATTAAGGATTACTAAGTTTCCCAATAGGGTGGTACTGATGAATAAGTTGCACACTAAATTAGTGTAGCTCTTTAATACCACTGGAATTAGCATGATGGAACTTCTAGTAGAGGATTACCAAAGTAACATAGGAGGTTTGGAAGAACAAATAAGAGAACTCAATAATCCAATGGTTAACAGAGGGCAAGTAAAAGGCAGTGATAACACTCATAATAAAGTTATAGATTGGAAGATGTCCTAGCTGAAGGAACTGAGCTTAACATATCTGAATTTAGGAACAAGTGATTTTTTTTTCTAGAACAGGAACAGTTTGGAAAATGGGTTGAGATATTTCACAATATAACATAAGTGAGATTTCTATGCAGTACACCAGAAGTCTTAAAATTTTATTTAAGAAATGAGGCAGAAAACACAATGTTGTCATCACTTTGGCATAGAATCAACTAGATAAGATGAAGGAAGAAATTGACATGATGGACTGCATCTCTGTGGAAAGGGAACAAGTATCCTACAGGATTAATTCACATACCTCATCAGAACATATTTAAATTAGCCATTAGGAGGACTGTGGAGAAAGAGCAGGAATGTTAGTATTGCCCTAAACATCATTAATTAATAATATGCACTTCATTCAGAAAACAGTCTGAAGGAGATCAGTATTAAATGTTATGAATAACATATCAAGTATCAGCATAGCTGAGGCAGAAATGATGAGATACTTTAAAAATGAAAGATGATGGGCAGCCTATACAAAAGGATAAATGGTCATAAGATCCTGACTGCCCACTGGTATCATGTTTCAGGGGCAACATAAATTGGAGGGGACAAACAGTCAGTCAAGGAGCAGAGAGAGCCCTGTGGCCAGAGATGCTAAAATAGATCATGTCATGTTTTTTCATATCACTAGATATTGTAGCTATGTTGTTAATGTTTTAAAATATTGCTGCTTACCTTATCAGAGGTGTTGTTCTTTGGTGCGAGTTTGTACCAGCTGCAAAAGTATTTTTCAACATTTTTATAACTTTTTCAAGTTTGTACAGCCTTGGAGTTAGCATATATTTATTTATTTATTTATTTATTTATTTATTTATTTATTTGTCTTTGGGAACCAGGAAGGTCTGTCTGGACAAAGCCCTTTTCAGAGGAAGCCCAGGGAGAAAAGCTCCAGGAGGTATATTTAAGACACTCATGACAAAACAATTTTTTGCAAAGATACATTACACATGTATCTCTTAAGATATCTAGATTCAAACACATATGTTTTCTTTAGTTTCATTATACAAAGATAAAGCATGTTTCTTCTGTTGTGATTTTATACATATTATTAAATTCCAAGTGCAATACAATTAGTATGCAAACAGTTTGTGTGAAATACATGTGACAAACACACATTAGAGATGACTTATAAGACATGGGTAAGTTGAATTACAGTGTAGATGTTAGGAATAAATAAAATTAAGGTAAGGAGTATGAAACATTAAGCAGTAGATAGTATTTTTTCCCTCAAATATTTTTTTATTTTCAATTAAAATAACATTTGCATAATATTTTTAAATATCATTTTAAACAGCTATATAAAATAGCCTGACTTTCAGTTATATACACTGGATATTATTAAATATAGAATTAACAGATCAGTTATCAGTGATACAATATTGATTATTGCAGAGTGTCCAACAAAGATATAACTTTCTTCCAAGGATTATTTACCAATGGCCTGGGATAGATTTGTATTTCTTTGATTTTTATTTCCATCGATGCAGTTGTCTTCAGCAAAGTGTAGAATTCTTCCAAGGTTGGCGGTGTATTTGAATTCCACCTTCTGTTTATGCATTTCCTAGATAAAGCAAGTATTGTCCATTACAAATACATATTTGTCTTGTTCAGATGGGGACCTTCATTTACATTTAGTATAATCAATACTTTAGTTAAGGTAATGGATTCATTAAATAAAGCTTGTAAAAAATGATCGAGTCCATTCCAATATGATTTAATTTTATTACATTCATAAAAAATATAAATCCAGTCTGCTTTATTTGACTTTTCACACCTCCAGCTAAATAAACATTTGTAGTAGTAGTGATACTTTTAATTCTGTCTGGTGTTAAAAATGTTCTGTGTAAGTATTTACAGTTAAATATTTTCCAGTACTGTGTGTTAGAGGTGTAATTAACTGATAGTAAGATGTTAGTTTTAATTTCTTCTGTTAACTGCAATGACTGACCTTTTGTTAAGAACTGCCAGTATGATGGTTTGGGAATTGTTTTATATGTTATTAAGTCTTTATATAGATTTGAAATGGAATTTTTCTTTTTACAACTATTATATATAAATTTGTACAAAAAACTTATTAGATTTGGAATATTTTTAAATGAGGAATTATTAATTAATCTGTATAAATTTTGAGTGTACATTAGAATGCTTTGTAAGGTTAACCTGTCCTGTGTTGGACTATTGTAAGCAGTTTTTATCATATGTATATCTAGAACATTTAATTTATTTACACATTGAAACCAGCATACAAATCCATTTTGTTCCCAGGAGGTTATTGTTTTGCTATATATTTTGAGGAAAGTTCTTAGTGATGGTAAATGAGGTTAAAAGGTCAAACCACAGTTTTAGATCTATGTTTGCATTGATAGGTTTCCTAAAGGAATTGATGTAATGATTAATCAATGTTGTTTTAGAAGGTTTTGTTATATTATATTGTATACTTATGGATAGTATGTACCGGGGCTTGTTTGTCTACTATTAAAATGTTTTTTAACAGATTAAATTAATTTGTTAATATAGCAGTTGTTAATTCTTTCCAGTTGGCAAAATAATTTAGGTTTATCCAGTCTATTGTAGTTTTAAGCAAAGATGCTTTTATATATGTTTCTATTTCTGGGAAGTTCAATCCTCCTCATTTCCAGGGTCTAATGTGATGAGTTACAGCTACTCTTTTCTTTTTGGGATACCATAACATTTTTATTAAACATGAGTTTATTTCTTTAAGAATGCATCTTTCAGGAATTAACTGTATTGCTAATACTACATATAGTATTTTTGGCAATAAGACCATTTTTATTAATTGCAATCTGTCTTCAAAAGTTAATATAATTTTGTTCCACTTTTCTATATATATTTTTATTGCTTCAATAATGTTTTTTATAATTTATGAATATTGTTTCACTTATATTTTTGCATAACACTGCTCCTAAATAATTTAGTACTAGTTCTTGTTTTCCTATGATGGATTTACCTGTAACTTGTATTTCTTTTTTCTTATTTAAAAATAGAAATTCTGATTTTGATCTATTAAAGTGTAGACCTGAAATCTTATAACATTTCTCCATTACTTCTTCTAGCTCTCCTAATGACTCTCTGGGGTTTGATAGGGTTAATAAAATATCATCAGCAAAAATAATTATTTTAGATATGTACTGGTCAATGACTTCTATTCCTTTTATTCTTGGATTATTGCATGTTATTTATGCAAGTATTTCTATAGCCAAAGCAAATAAAATAGGAGAAAGGGGGAATCCTTGTTTAGTACCTTTCGTTATACGGATAGACTCTGAGATGAAAGGACCTAATTTAATGCAGGCTAAGTTATTAATATATATATATATATATATATATATATATATATATATATATATTGGTAATAAGATGAAAGGTGGAGGAAATTCTAATAATGCTAAAGTTTTAAATAGATATTCCCAGTTGAGGGAATCAAAGGCTTTTTCTATGTCTAATCCAATTACAAGTGTTTCTCCATCTTCTTTATTCACATAATCTATAAGTGTAAGTATCCTTTTAATATTATCATGTCTGTGCCTGTTATATAAAAATCCAGTTTGCTCATTATTAATTGACTTTGAAAGTGGGATTTTCATTCTGTTAGCTAGGATTGACATGAATATTTTGTAATCATTATTCAGTAATGATATAGGTCTGTATGAGGTACAAAAGTTTGATGGTTTATGATCATTTAGAATTGGTGTTATGAGAGAATATTTCCATGAGGGTGGTATTTTTGCTTCTGACTGGACTTCTAGCAAAGTTTTATGAAAAAGGGAGAGTACTGTTGAAGAGAAGAGTTTGTAAATTTCCGTAAATATACCATCTGTCCCTGGAGCTTTGTTAGATTTACTTTCTTTTATCTTGTCAACAATTTCTTTGTAGGATATAGGTTTTGTAAGTCTAGTTTTACATTTTCAGGATTTTTTTTACATTCATAAGATATGTATCTAAGTTTATTTGGTTGGTATCTAAATCTTCTTTTTAGAAGTGTTCCATATAATGGAACCGAAATGCTTCAAGGATGTCTCCTATATCTGATACTTTTTTTCCTTTTCTTTTCATTATATATACTACTAATGTTATTTGCTTTAGATTGTATTTTAATTCTTGTAGATAAGTAATGTAGATATCTGGGGGAGGTGGCTAATAAGTTTATTTTAAATTTTTCCAAGGCTAGACAAGTTTTGTGTGTTGGAATTTCATTATATTTTTTATTTAATTCCTCTATTTCTTTTTTGACTTCTGGACAATTCTGATTTTTTTTCGATTTTGCTGTCAAGAGTCTGGTTTGCAAGTCTAATGATTCAGTTTCCCACTCTCTAACTTTGTTTTTGTACCAGCTAAGGGTCTTGCCAAATAAATACAGTTTTAATGAGTCCCAAACCATGACTCTACTGATTTCTGTTGTATTATTAATTTCAAGAAATAATTGTAGTTCTGACAACATCCAGGGTCTGAATTCTTTAATTTTTGTGATATATGATGGCATTATAGTTGAGAGGATTAAAGGTTTAAACTCTATTTGGATCTTCATTATCAGAGAGTCATGATCTGTGAAGGGGCATGGAACTATTGAGAAGTTGAGGATTTTTGTTTGTAAATCTTAAACTATGAATAATTTGTCTATTCTGTTTAGTGTTCCAAATCTATGGTTTTATGGGAAAATAATAAGGATTTATCATCTTTTACTTTAAAAGTGTCTATTACATGAAATGAATCAATCCATCTTTTTAAGGATGTTGAAATAGTTGCTATGTGAAAAGCAAAGTAGCGAACTGAATTACGACCACAAAAGAGGCACAAATACGTGTTTAGCGCTTTCTTCCACTTTAATATAAATGTGAACTTCTTCAGAAAAGACACGAGCCCTCTCAAACTCGTGTCTTTTATACATACCTACAGGATGTGATATCATAACAGCGTAATTTAATTCTTATTGAATAAGTGATTATGACAATTCTTTTCTACATGATATTTTCTAATACTGTTATAGCGAACAAATGTTTTCACACTTGTCTGGAAATGAAAACAAATCTTATAACTTTCAGTGTTTTAGCTCTGAATGAGCCATTAGTGTGAATGATGTTTAAATGTATCTCACCATAACAATCTCAATTTTGATGCCAATATTCATATCTATATTTGTAAACATTCTTGAACTGATGAACTTCTTCATATGTACATTATATATCAACTATCCGTTGTCTAATCAAACCTGTTCCGTTGGTTGCACACACATAATAAAATATAAAATGTAAAGTGAATGTCTGTGACACTCAATTTAACATACAATAAACATATAATTGTGTGCATTCATACCCAACTATATGCAATGTACGTCAACATATTCACACGTGCGCACCTGTACTCACACTCTCAAAAACACATACACCCACAAGGAATGTGTGCGTGGACACACTCGCAAACATCCACATAGTCACACACACCCACACACACATCACACCCTCACTTGTTCAACACAAAAATGCACTCCGTGGAAATGCTAATATGACCAAATAGAACAACTACATAAATTTGTATATTGACGTTCACTTTGTTTGTACATCATCAACACTTACACTCACCCAAGATGGCCAACTGTCTAATACACTAATGTGTGTCACCATAATTGTCCTTATGTGTTTTTCCAAAAATCAAACAACCTTAGAGATTCTTGGCACTTGGAAATCTTGAGAAGAGCTGACATTAGATGGGAAGAAGTTAATTTTGCCACTTTGGACGTACGTAGCCTTTACACATGCATCAATCAGGAAGAAGGTGTTGAATTCATGAGGGATTATTTAACACACAACACAGATCTAACAGCAGACAGAGTCAACACCTTATGTGCACTAATGGAAATTGTGCTTGACAACAATTTTTTTTCTTTTGAAAAAGTATTGGACAATTATTATGTTTACAAATATAGATATGAATATTGGCATCAAAATTGAGATTGTTATGGTGAGATACATTTAAACATCATTCACACTAATGGCTCATTCAGAGCTAAAACACTGAAAGTTATAAGATTTGTTTTCATTTCCAGACAAGTGTGAAAACATTTGTTCACTATAACAGTATTAGAAAATATCATGTAGAAAAGAATTGTCATAATCAATTATTCAATAAGAATTAAATTATGCTGTTATGATATCACATCCTGTAAGTATGTATAAAAGACACGAGTTTGAGAGGGCTCGTGTCTTTTCTGAAGAAGTTCACATTTATATTAAAGTGGAAGAAAGCGCTAAATACGTATTCGTGCCTCTTTTATGGTCGTAATTCAGTTCGCTACTTTGGTTTTACAAGTTTTTAAGTTCAAACGGTTCAGTCCGTTGGTTCAGTTTTTAGTTGAGTTCAAGAAAGTGAATTGTGTTTATGGCCACTGAGGTTTCCTCTCAGGATATTCTTTTGGACCTATCCGTTTATCCCTCACCTGGCGAGAGTCGTGCTGAAGAGCAACCACAGCCGAGTGAAGTGGATAAAAGACTAATTGATACTATCACGAAGATAGTATATGGATGTATCAAAGATACTATGCAGAATTCTACAGCAAACAACGGGGATGTTTTTACTAACAACTGCACTTCGAAGCAGGAACTTGCTAACAAGGCTCCACCGAGTGACGCCATTCATGTGAGTCGGGTGGATGAGAATGGAGAAGCAAACGCTCAGATAGAGAACAGCATATGGGGATATGTTTGCAGAGAAAACACAAATCCCTTTAAGAACATTACCGATAATACAACAAGCCAGGTACGAAGTGAGTACAATTTAGACTTGAGCTCTTGCAAAAAAATAATATTTGACCTGGAGAAATTAGTCTTCAGGCATGTAACATACTGTTTAGAAATACAATACTTAACGGAATGTATACAACGTAATATTGTACCGCAAGGCTTAAGAACAGCAAAATTCCCCAGTTGTGTTATTCCAGGGGATTATTTGAGTAAAATGTTAATTAAGTTGTACAACGACACTGGCATAGCTATGATGAAGATTTTAGTCAGCCATTATAAAGTGGAAGCTGATAAGACAAGAGAAGAGATAAAAAAACTGGATGACAACATCAAAGGTTCTGTGTGTTTTAAAGATATGCTTACTCTATACAACAGTATAGAAGCTAAAGCGGACAGGCACCAAGCTACCATTATTAGCAGAAAACAGAACAAACTTAGGAGGGACATGAGGGCGTACAACACTAATACAGCATATATAACAACTGAGAACATTGACACAGTCCGAACACAGTCAAATTTTAATTTGAACAAAGAGTCAACTAATGTACCATCTACTGAGTTAGTTGAAAACAATGGGGAGTCTTCCTCACACTCTGACTCAAATACAAACGTGTCACATGATGGTGATAACATTAATGGACAAACTTTTCCTAAGAAAACAACCACTGTTGTCAATAACAAGGAGAATTTGACAAATTCTAGTTATGCAGAGGTGGTGAGCCACACAAATGAACAGGAAAATGTTCCTTTTCACCAACAGAGACCACAGTGGAAAAGGACTACCAGGTAGTTCAATTCGACCCTACAGAAGGGGAAAGGAAAAGGGAAAAACAAAAAGAGGTGGTGATTCCACCTGTTATGGACAATGATTTTTCATTAAATGTCATAAATTTGAGTGATTTTTGTGTATCTGAAGATGCTAAGAAAGTTTTGTTGAAAGGTTTCACCTTTATTCCATCTAACAAGGTAGAATTAGGCAAGCTATTGGTAGATTTTAGGTTATTTCTACGTAAATTAAACCTAAAGTATATTCTTAAAGACATTCATAAAGACAATAGATATGAAGAAAAATTACCTGGTAGACCAAGCACTTACAATCCCCCTTTAACTAACACACTACAAGTGTTCCAAAGTATGTGTGAGATAGATTCTAAGGGAATTGGGGTCACCAATGAAATAAACAACTTGACTGAGGCAGAAAATAGAGCTCTGGTGCAGTTAACACAAACCCCAGAAGTTAGAATAATGAAGGCAGACAAAGGTGGTAAAATTGTAGTCATGAACACACAGGATTACAATTCCGCTATAACAGACATGTTAAGTGATACTAGTAATTATAGGAGAGTTACATCGAAGTTTATCAAAACTAGATTTAGAGGAATAGACACAATGTTGTTTGACATGTTTTGTCAAGAGGAATTTGACAAGAGGGATTATGAATTTTTATTAGTTGAACACCCAAAAATGGCCAATTTCTTTGGAATACCTAAGCTACAAATAAATTCAGAGGCTTTATCTTTTAGGCCTATTGTATCAGCTAGACAATATAAAACTGAAAACATCTCTATATGATTGGATAGCATTTTAAACCCTGTAGCACAGAGGGCAGAATTTTTCTTTAGAGATTCTTGGCACTTGTTGGAAATTCTGAGAAGAGCTGACATTAGATGGGAAGAAGTTAATTTTGCCACTTTGGACGTACGTAGCCTTTACACATGTATTAATCAGGAAGAAGGTGTTGAATTCATGAGGGATTATTTAACACATAATACAGATCTAACAGCAGACAGAGTCAACACCTTATGTGCACTAATGGAAATTGTGCTTGACAACAATTTTTTTTCTTTTGAAAAAGTATTATATAAACAGACATCAGGCGTAGCAATGGGGGCCAGGGTGGCACCAGCCTTTGCAAATATAGTAATGGCAAATTGGGAACAAAGATGTTTAAAGAGACATCCTGGTTCCTTGAAAACAAAATTATATGTTAGATACATTGACGATTTGTTTTTCGTCTGGGATGGAGAGAAAAGTGAGTTTGATCACATGATAAACGATTTAAACAACAGTACTGATTTTTTACACTCCAAATTCAGTGGATTTGGCAAAGAGATCAACTACTTAGATTTAAATTTAAGGATAGATCCCAGTAGTGGATCAATTAAAAGTAGAATTTATAGAAAATCTTGCTTTGCCAATCAGTATTTGCATAAGGACAGTCTCCACCCACAACACATGAAAAAAAGTGTGATCAAAGGTCAGATGATTAGGCTCAGTAGGTTGATGTCGGATAATGACATTTATAAAGAAGAATTGGTCACACTAAGAAAGATGTTTGTCCAAAGAGGATACAAAACAAATTTGATAAAAAAACTTGAACATGATGTCACTTCACTTAGGGAGAATGTAGCTAAACCTATTTTGTTGTCGACGGACATTTCAGCAGGACCTCCGATGGTTTCAATAGACAATCACAAAAAGAAAGAAAGTGATTTTTTTACAGCATTTCCACTACCAATCACTAATGAAATTTGGGACATCAAAAACATTATTGAGAGAAATTGGAAAATAATTATGGGTAACACAGATTTGGTCAACACTGTGGGGATGAGACCAAAATTTACATATAAAGCAGTAACCAACATCAAGCGGATACTTGAGGCAACTGACAGAAAGTACACAATCAGGTCAGAGATGTCAGTACCAAACAGGGCACATTTTCATGTAAGGACTGCAGGCAGTGCAGATTCATCAGCAATACTTCTTTTGTCACTTTGAAACATATAAAAAGGACTTTTTGGGCAGGAAATATTTTAACTGTCACAGTGACCACGTAGTTTATTTGGCATCTTGCATGTCATGTGACAGTTATTATGTTGGCAAGACAGTTAGGGTTTTGAAGCGTAGAATATATGAACATACCCTAGCAATTAAAAACAAGGACAAAAATAATTCTTTGGCTAAATACGCTCTTGTGTGTAGTGATTTCAAAAAGTTTGAATTTTTTGTTCTAGATTCTGTAGAAAAAGGTCTATTTGTGGGAGATATTAACAATAGACTGGAGCAAAAAGAAACTTTATGGCAATTAATTTTAGGGGCAGACTCCCAGCCAGGATTAAATGAGGTTATAAACATAAAATGTTTTTTAACATATAGATAGTGTTGCTGATATAGTTGTAAGTTAGCAAGATAGTAATTCATAGTTTAGAATGTCAACAAAATTTTAAATAGAAATAATATAGTAGATAAGCACCTTTTTAATGATGTTCATTGTAAACTCTTAGTCCATCCTACTTACCTGATGATAAGATATAGAATGTGAGGTAGTAATCATTAGACAATTTGTAAGTATCATCATGTGAATAACATGACAGTGGCAACTGTCGTACACACAGAATTTATTTTTAAAATGTGTTTAACATTCATATGGTTGTTTGATTTTTGGAAAAACACATAAGGACAATTATGGTGACACACATTAGTGTATTAGACAGTTGGCCATCTTGGGTGGGTGTAAGTGTTGATGATGTACAAACAAAGTGAACGTCAATATATAAATTTATGTAATTGTTCTATTTGGTCATATTAGCATTTCCACAGAGCACATCTTTGTGTTGAACAAGTGAGGGTGTGATGTGTGTGTGGGTGTGTGTGAGTATGTGGATGTTTGCGAGTGTGTCCACGCACACATTCCTTGTGGGTGTATGTGTTTTTGAGAGTGTGAGTACAGGTGCGCATGTGTGAATATGTTGACGTACATTGCATATAGTTGGGTATGAATGCACACAATTATGTTTATTGTATGTTAAATTGAGTGTCTCAGACATTCACTTTACATTTTATATTTTATTATGTGTGTGCACCCAACGGAACAGGTTTGATTAGACAACGGATAGTTGATATATAATGTACATATGAAGAAGTTCATCAGTTCAAGAATGTTTACAAATATAGATATGAATATTGGCATCAAAATTGAGATTGTTATGGTGAGATACATTTAAACATCATTCACACTAATGGCTCATTCAGAGCTAAAACACTGAAAGTTATAAGATTTGTTTTCATTTCCAGACAAGTGTGAAAACATTTGTTCGCTATAACAGTATTAGAAAATATCATGTAGAAAAGAATTGTCATAATCAATTATTCAATAAGAATTAAATTACACTGTTATGATATCACATCCTGTAAGTATGTATAAAAGACACGAGTTTGAGAGGGCTCGTGTCTTTTCTGAAGAAGTTCACATTTATATTAAAGTGGAAGAAAGAGCTAAACACGTATTCGTGCCTCTTTTGTGGTCGTAATTCAGTTCGCTACATTGGTTTTACAAGTTTTTAAGTTCAAACGGTTCAGTCCGTTGGTTCAGTTTTTAGTTGCTATGTGAAAAGACTTCTTGGTGGTTTCAGAAGCTTCTAAGGTACAATTAAAGTCTCCTCCCAGTATAAGATTTCCTTTATAATTGTTGGAAATAAAATATAGGTGTTTTTTAACCATTCCTGCTCCAATTCCTGGGAACCAATATAAATTAGCTAAGGTCCATGTTCTGTTATTAAATTTAATTATAACAAATGCTAGTATACCTTCATTGTCTTCATGTTTATAAATAACTTTTGGAGTGATTATGTTTTTCTTCCAGAGAATTGATACACCTTTTGTCTTTGTTCTACAGGAGGATTGAGCTAAAACTGCATAGTCCTTAGGGTTCCAAATAAAGCTATCATTAGTCTTAAAATGTGTTTCCTGGAGAAATACTACTTGTGCCATATTTAGTTTTAAATATTTTAGTAAGTCTGATCTTTTATTTGCATTATTTAAAATATTAGTATTTAATGATAAGAATGTTAAATCCATTTCAAGTTATTGTTGGAAGAAACTTTTTGCTTCTTTTTTTTTTTTTGATTATAGTAGTTATACCATATTCTCTGATAACACTGAATGTTATTTTTATGTGTGTAAATTTGGGAGTGTAATTTAATGTTCTTTCTTCTTTAAATACAAGTAGGATAAAATTCTGGTCAAGATTTAAAAAAGTACTTCTGTAAAACATTAATTCTAAAGTATCAAATACAAGTAAATATGAATTTCCCATTAAACATGGAATGAAAGTCATTCCTAATCCAATAGATAAAGATAGATCTATTAGATTATGACTCATACCTTTAACCAACAATATTAACTGAGCTCCATATGTTAAATTATTATAGGCAGAAATTTCTTAAAATAGATATGAAATTCTATATTATTCTATTATTGTTCTATCGTATTTTATATATTAGGATGGAATGTTAGTAGTATAAACAATTATTATGTTGACTTAGAAAATATCCAATATTTATTTACCCTTAAGAGATCCCAAACATGTCAGATATGTCATTTTGGATAAATTAAATGCAACAGAGGAGGATACACTAAATAAGCCAATAACAAATAAATTATTACTAAAATAATTTGACTAAAAGTACTCTGCAGGAGTCAATGAGTGATTACCAATAAAATATGAATTTACTCTAGGTCTACTGTCTTCATTTACTTTCCCACTCTGCAAATCACCAAGTTCAACTTACACTTATGAAAAGACATCCTTATCAGTGGTATCCTGACTCTGAGTAGAGCCACCCTACATTTTAGTGTGCAGTGCTTTTACATATTTATAGATTTACAAAGCAGAGTCTAAGAATGAACTATGATCACCCTGACAATTCCCATCTTGCATAGGGCACCTCCTGCTTCCAGAATGGGTAATCACATCAGGTCTAGAATGAATGTAAACGTACCTATATGATAATCAAGACTTAGAATGAATGTAAACATACCTATATGATAATCAAGACTTATCTTAGGTAAGTGTTAGAAAAATATATAATAGTAATATGCATGCTTAGTGCATTTGAAGTTTAAAAGGGTTAATACATTTATTCTGTTCACACTGCATGAATCTGCACAACTATTAGAAACTTAACAAGAGACATTTCATTTCTGCTAATATCATGAAAATAATAAGAAGCATTTAATTTCTGCTAATGTCATGAGACTTAACAAAGAGATATTTCATTTCTGCTTATGCCATGAAAAATATGCAGCTGCCTGAAACTTTGATAAAGAAAACAACAGATGCTTGAAAGTATAAACCATAGTCAGCATTACTTGTACCAAAGCTAGAAATGTACCTTGAATCTAGACAAAATGCAACATGTATTAGAACTGTACAATTGAAGAATTGAAATGATAAGGTGGGCTGAAATAAGCCCCAAGGCCAGGTTGTTTTTCTCAAAATGTTTTTGCAAGACGACAAATAATCTGACCATGTCAGCAATAACTCTGATAACATTTTCTGTGAAACATACAGAAAGCTGTATCCAACTACATCAGCAATAGAATAGTAACATTTTCTGTGTGACATGAAGAAAACTGTATAAGAATAACATACTGATCACCAAAGGACTAGACAAACCTTGTACCTACATGCTTTGTCTCCTTGCTGCAAGTAATAAAGGTTGCCTTGCTTGAACCTAACGTGCATTGGTCTTTGAAGTTTTTTCCTTTTACAGATTGGTCCTTCGAGCCGGAGCCCTCTCTTCACCTCGGATCAGACGGCCAGGTGGTTGAAACCATACAGGGAAGAAACCAAATCGTTTCTTCTTATATGGAAAGTCCTCCGACTAAATTGTCATTCAAAAGAGGCCAGCCACTTTCTGATCTGTGACTGAAGGACAGGTCTACATGAATCGGTGATCAATCACGTAGGCTCAGGTAAGGCGAATCTACTTTTTCTGTTTTCTGTTTTAGATCAGGGACTAGATGTGTATTGCTTTTGTCAGACTGTATTTTTCTTGCAAGTCAAGGACAAAAAAGATTACTGTCTTGTCATAGATCAGGAGAAACAGAATAAGTAGGCAGTCATTCTGAAGAGACTATAACAAAATCCGTGGTACCACATTAAAAACTAAGAGAAGTTGCGTAACGATCAAAGGGTAAAACAAAATGGGTAATAATAGCATAAAAAGACCCCAAAATCCACCATTAATGGAAGACGCAAAATATATGCAGTCGCAGCGCACCGACAATGTTAGATATTATTCAAAATGGGTTAATAAATATGAATTTGACGGAAAATTAGAGAAATCCTTGCTTATCAAACTTATCAAAGAGCTCAAAAATTATTCTAAGGGTCGAGTAAAAAAGCAACGTCGATTAGGAATTCCTCAGGCACACAGGTGGCTGGAGGAAGTAAACCATAGGGAACAAAAAAGCAAAGATTCAAAAGCAATGTTTTTAGATAAGGAGGATAATAACTTAGTAATAGCATCAACACCTCAGCCTCTCTTACCAGAATATGAAGCAAGTGAACAAGTTATTCCACCCCCCACTATATCCTGTGAATAGAAATATTGTGAAATTAAAACTGACTAAAATTAGAGATCCCATCGGGACCAGGTCCCAAACAAAGGAAGGTAATCCAGAAGAAGGTATCGAGTTATGAAAAATAGTAAATAATTCACAATCTATAGGTAAAAAAGAAGAAATATGCCCGTTTATAGAAGTACCCAATCCTAAGGCAGGCCAAGACAATCAGGACCCAACTATCTTAGTGTATAGACCTTGGACTCCGGAAGATATCTGAAAAGCCGCTGAGGGAATCCCCCATCCAAAAGTTAATTTCAGAAAATTTTCAGAAGATTTACAAAGAATGAGGTTGAGTTATAACCTAAATGGAGAAGAAATAGAAAAAGTAATTAGACAAATTGTAGGGCCAGATTGGTACATGATTAGTGGGAACTGGAATCCTCGTGATGCTGCACTAAGACCCCTCCCACATAGCAGCGCAGAATTAGACACCAGAGTGAAAAGTCTTACAGACCGCATCTCTCAAAAATGGAAACCTAGGGCAGACTGGACTTGCATTAATCAATGCATCCAACAAGAGGGTGAAACAATTGACCGGTATTATGCCAGATTATTAGAATGTTTTAATAACTACTGTGGAATGCAGGTTCCTGAAGATCAAACACAAGATTCCCTATATGAATAGCAGTTAAAGAATGCATTTTTAAAAAGTAGTAGCATGCCTATAAGCAGTTTTATTACAAAACACATGGTAGAGCATCGTTCAAGCAGGTTACAATCATTACTTGAATATGCTAGGCATGCCAAAAGGCATTTTAATAGCAAAAAGAAAAAGAAAGCTCAAGTATTTTCTGTAGAAGATGGAGCAGAAGTTTATGCAGTACAGTCTGAGAAAAAAGGCAAGAAAAATGCACAGGGAAACAAACAATCTGATCAGCAATCAGAGGACTTTGAAGGACGAAAAATAAGGGGAGAATGTTTCAAATGCGGTAAAAAAGGACATTTGGCAAGGGATTGCAAGAAAAACAAGAAGGCATCTGGAGCATTTCTCCCTGGGCCTCCGCTGAAAACAGGCTCTGTGGAACCTAGTCGGACATTCCCGGTCAACAAATGTTAAATAAAATAAAATAAAATAAAATAAATAAAAATAAACAAAGGAAGACAAGGAGGGTGAGGGCTGACTATATGGTAGTCAGGAATCACTAGAAGGGGCTAGCGAAGAAAGGACAAATGAGAATGTGATAGAGGAAGTAGAGGAAGTGCAGGAAGCTAGTGACAATGAAGAAAATTAGATATTAGACCTAGCTTTATTAAGCTTGGAGCTCTATTTGGCAAACACAAAACCAGAAGTTACACTCTTGGCAGAAGGGAGGGAGGTCAAATTTTTGTGTGACTCAGGGGCATCACGAACCCTGATACACCCCTCCAAATTGCCAGAAAACACAGAGTCAGCTGATTACATACTGGTCAAAGCAGCTAATGGACAGCTGTATCGGGAGCCTCTCTCCCGTAACATTGCAGTAACTGATCCAGTTTCAGGATTGACACAAAGAAGCAAAATTGTAGTTTCTGCAAAATGCCCAGTAAACCTCGTGGGCAGAGACCTCATGCAGCTATTTGGTATAGCAGTAGTCCCAACCATGCAGGGTATGAAAACACAGCGACAAAATGACCACCTTTGTAGTGCAATCGGAGGGTGAAATATTTTATTGGTACAGCCAGGACTTGGTTTTGACTGGTCCAGGGACTGTGACCAAAGAGTTAATGAACCTAGCCATCAGCAAGTTCCCCTCCCTTGACAATGATAAGCAACACCTGTTGTACTGTACCCTGTATTATTGCAACACTCCAGGACCTGATCAAGAATATGAGCAAGAATTATTTAAGAATCATGCAAACAGATTGATATTGTGCAACCTGTACTGGGACACAGAAGGGAACAGTGTAGCCAGCTGTTCATTGCCCCAGGAATTCTTTGCACTTTATAAATCTAATCAACTACCACATGTTAGCTTAACCAAAAACAGAAACATAGAATGGGCAGACCTAGGAGAAAAAGTCACGAGATGGGAGAAACAGACAGAACTAGAACTGTCAGAACAAGGAATACAAGCACAAAAGTTGAATTGGATAACTCAGACCAACCCAGCTGTGCACTTGCAGTCTAGCGAGGATAGCTGATTGACACTCCTATTAAAGGAGGAAGAGAATGCCTTACAAGACATACCAGAGGCTCTCTGGTCAACAGGGAAATCAGATGTAGGACTCATTCGTACAGCGGGACCAGTTACTATCACGCCAAAGTCAGCATTCAGACCACAAAAAAGACAGTATCTCTTAAGAAAAGATGCAGAGGCATGGATAAAGCCTATTATAGCAGCCTTACTTAAAGGAGGGATACTAGTAGAATCTCCCGATTCACCATGTAACACACCCTTATTTCCAGTTAAAAAGGCCAATGGAGAATGGCGTATGGTCCAGGACTTACAAGCCGTAAATGATGCAGTAATATCAAGGGCACCCATGGTGCCAGACCCACACAACCTGTTGAATGATTTGAAACCTCAACAAAAGTATTTTTCTGTGGTAGACATCAGCAATGCGTTCTTTTTGATACCGATACACCCTGACAGCCAGTATTGGTTTGCATTTACATTTCAGGGGAAAAGGTATACATATACACAACTACCACAGGGATATTGTGAAAGTCCAATGATATTCTCACAAGAAATGGCAAGCAACTTGGCAGGATTCACCCCACCAAAAGGCAGTCAGATTTTACTTTATGTTGATGACATCTTGCTGGCGGCCCCCACCCAGCAGGATTGTAAAGAAGATACCATAGCACTTCTATGATTTTTAGCCGCTGAGGGACATAAGGTAAATAAAAGTAAACTGCAGCTTTGGAAAAAACAGGTAAAATACCTAGGATATGTAATATCCAAGGAAGGTAGAACATTAGATGAGGACAGAAAAATAGCAATTTTGCAAGTGCCAAAACCCATTACCAAGAAGGAAATGATGTCCTTCCTGGGTACAACTAATTTTTGCCGGAGCTGGATTCCAAACTATGCCTTGGAATCTGCACCTCTGACTGACCTTATATATAAAAAGCCTGTGGCAGCACAGGATTTGTTACAATGGACACCAGAGGCAGAATCTGCCTTCTGTAAACTAAAGCAGTTAATACATCCTCATTAGTTCTGGGATTGCCAAACTACTATAAACGTTTTTTCCAAACTGTAGATTGTAAGCAGGGTTACATGACATCAGTGTTAACACAACAGCATGGGGATAAGTAACGCCTCATTGCTTACTACTCATCACAACTAGACCCAGTGGCACGATCCTTACCCCACTGTGTACAAGCAGTAGTTGCAGCTGCAATGGCAGTACAGGCTTCAGCCTCAGTAGTCTTATTCCACCCTCTCACTTTGAGAGTACCTCATGCAGTCGCGATTATTTTACTACAAGAAAAAGTGGCATATCTTTCCCCTACTAGGCATCTTTCCTGTATGACTATATTGTTGAGCCAACCTCATATGACAATTGAACGATGCATGACTTTAAACCCTTCTACTCTGCTCCCGACCCCTGCAGATGGCACACTGCACAGCTGCTTGCAGGTAATTGAGCAAAAGACACTACCTAGAAAAGATTTCATGGATGTCCCCTTGGATGATGCCGAGGTGACATATTACGTGGATGGTTCATGCAAAAGGGGTCCTGCAGGACAGAACCTAGTAGGATATGCAGTAGTTTCTGATGCTGGGATTATAGAAGCAAAACCTTTACAACACAACTTATCTGCACAGGCAGCAGAATTGATTGTCCTGACATGGGTATGTACCTTAGCAAAGGGTAAATGTGTAAACATTTTTACTGATAGCCAGTATGCTTTTTCTACTGTACATGTTTTTGCGCAACAGTGGAAAAACCGAGGAATGATAACATCTACTGGCAAACCTATAAATCATGCACAGTTTATTTTAGATCTTTTAGAATCTATTCAGTTACCTCAGAAAGTAACCATATGTAAATGCACAGCTCACACCAAGCAACAAGATAGTATTTCAAAAGGTAATGCAAGAGCTGATATAGCTGCAAAACAAGCAGCCACAGAAGTATTTCTTTTAAATGAGGAATTACAACCCTTTGAAACTTTAAATCTAGACATGTTAAAAACAATGCAGACGCTCACTATGCAAGCTGAAAAACAGCAATGGTTAAAATGGGAGCTTGAATGCATGGATCGTGCTATCCCAAATATCTCAAATAAAACCAAGACTCACTCCACCAAAAACAGGAGACCGGTGTGGTAGACCCCAGCCATAAATAAGCTACACAACAGAAGGAGGAAGCTACTACATGACAGAGCAAAATCCGAAAAAGGGAAGGCATCTCTGATCAGTATTAGCAAGAAACTTTGATCCCTCATAAAATCATCAAAGGCCAGTTTCGAAAGAAAAATTGCCCTAGACACTAAAGATAATCACAAGGCCTTCTTTAGTTATGTCAGGAACATGGGCAGAAATTCCCAGATATGCTCTGAATTGTTGCATAACGGTACAAAATATACCGAACCTTCAGACATAGCCAACATCCTGGCAGACAGATTCAGCACAAACTCCTCCCCCTTCCCCCCCAAAGGAGCAAATGCCTATCCCAACTGAATGTAACCTCCCTGACATCACAGATGCACAGGTGAAAGCTGCCCTCTCCAAAGCAAAAAACGCAGCATCTATGGGACCGGACGGTGTCCCAGGCTGTGTCTTACATGAGCTCCAAGAAGAACTGAACCCTCACATTAAGTCACTGTTCAAACTTAGCCTTACTACAGGATATGTACCCAAAGAATGGTGTACAGCTACAGTGGTCCCACTCCACAAAGGTGGTGCCACAATGGACCCCGGAAACTATCGCCCCATAAGCCTGACTAGTCTGGTCTGTAAAGCTATGGAGCGTATTATCATGGAACTCATAAACAAAGACATTGGGAGCCTCCAGACACTGGACCCCACCCAATTCAGCTTTGTTAAGGGCAGATCCTGCCTCTTAAACCTAGTTGATTTCTTTGAAACAGTTACCAAAGCCATAGATGAGGGCAAGGTAGTCCACACAGCCTACCTGGACCTCGCAAAAGCTTTCGACACAATACCCCACTCCGGCATCATAAATAAGCTTACCAGCTTAAATATCAACCCCTATATCACAAGATAGGTTGCAAACTGGCTCAGAGATAGAACCCACATGGTCAGAATCACAGGTGCCATGTCCGAATCCAAACCAGTTACAAGTGGCGTCCCACAGAGCTCAGTTCTGGGACCTCTCTTGTTTGGTATATACTTCTCTGAGGTTCAGGCTAACACGGGGGGATTATGGCTGACAAGCATCCTCCAAAAGCATCTCACAGAGACGGATGCTTGGTGCCAGAGCCACGGCCTCAAGCTAAATGCTAAAAAGTGCATAGTCATCCCCTTTGGGAAAAATAAGGTGCCCACAAATTACCACATAGGTGGTAATCCACTAAGTACGGAAGAAGTAATTAGAGATTTGGGGACCAACGTAGATAGTAATCTCTCCCTTGATAATCACGTTGCCAAAGTGGTTAGAAGGACCTTCTATATAGCCTACCTTATCATGAAAGGGTTCGCATCTAGATCAAGAGAGGTCATTGTGCCGCTCTACTCATCACTCATCAGGCCCATAATTGAATGCAATGCCCCTTTTGGGATGTACCTTACCCGACACCTGCAGCAACTGGAGAGACCCTAAAAGTACCTCACCAAGAGGATCATGGGCTACAAACAGATATCCTATGCAGCTCGACTAAAGAAACTCCAGCTCTACTCAGTTGCTTACCACCTACTCAGAGGTGATCTATGCCTGATGTACAAAGCCATGTCAAACCCAGAATTAATGGACATGCTCCACCTCAAAAAATCCAAGTCCCTTAGAGCTACATGCTCCAGGGACCTAAACCTCAGCACAAAAATAAATAGGACATGCTGGAAGAACAGATTAATTTCCCAGAGGCTCCCCTCACTCTGGAATAGAATCCCAATTCATGTTAGACATAGCCCCTCGCTGACTCTCTTCAAGCGAAATTTGGACGCATGGATGGGAAATCGCAAATTCACCCCTGGGATCTCTCCTGTGTCCCTGCTAGACAGAGGCACAGTAAACTAATCTTAAAAGGGTACCTTCTGTGACCTACTTTACAGAGGCACAGTAGGCTAATCTAACAGGAAGGCGGAAGCCAAATACACTCTGGCTAGGCTTATAAATGCCCTAGGGCAGATAGCCTAGTATCTACCTATGAACCTATGAAGCAATCCTCGAAAAGGGACTGTACATCTCTAGAGAGCAAAAACCGATACTACCCTCTAATTTGTTTCGATATGCAGCATTGTTGAGCCATGGGCAGTGCCATGTCTCAACAGGGGGGATGGTACAGCTGGTGAACCAGGTGTTCACAATGTATGGATTTATAAACTACTCTAAAAATTTTGTTTAATGTGTCAGATTTGTAGCAAACATCATGCACAAGGGGCAATAAAGCCCAAGCAAGGGAGTTTTCCCACACCACCATATCCGTTTCACACTATTTGTATGGATTTCATAGAATTGAACAAATGTGAAAATAAGAAGTATTGTCTTGCCATTGTAGATATGTTTTCCAGGTGGGTGGAAGCCTTTCCAACCAAAAATACAGATGCAGCTACAGTGGCAAAAGTACTTGTCAAGGAAATCATTCCTAGATTCTGTATTCTGGAAAGAATCTACAGTGACAATGGTACACACTTTGTAAATCAAACCATACAGCAGTTGAGTAAGCATTTTGGTTTTTCTTTAAAAAATCATTGTGCATACCATCCGTAATCTGCAGGGCTAGTTGAAAGGCATATTGGTATACTAAAAAACAAATTGAGAACATTAATAGCTGAGACAGGAAAAGCTTGGTTGTACTGTTTAACCCTGGGACTGTTGAGCATGAGAACTGTCCCTACTGCAAAAGGATTGACTCCTTTTGAAAAACTATTTGGAAGGGCTTATTATACACCCCAGTGGAAACTTCTCATGTCATCAGACCAGGAAGCTGATTTTACAATAGCTGAATATATGAAAAAGTTGTTGAGTTCTAAACATCTGTTGCAGTTAAATTCTGTTTCAGATAGAAGACAAACCGAAACATCAGAAGTGGCAGTGACACCAGGAGACTGGGTGTGGATCAAAATAGTCAAGTAAAAGAATTGGGCTTCACCAAGGTGGGAAGGTCCCTACCAGGTGCTTCTTTCGACACCCACTGCAGTCAAGATAGCAGAACGAGCTTCGTGGATACACCTGACACACTGCAAGGTGGTAAAGAACTTTGAGTTGGAAAAAAATCTTACTTCTCCATCGGGGCCCTCAGCACAAAGTCTGGCTACAAAGGGGGGGGGGTCAGATCAATAGGACTGATCCATCTCAACCCCAGTGAAGAAACCATCAGTGGTGAAGGTCCTATTAGGGCAGAGAGTAAGAGCACGTGTCCAAAGTAAAAGATGACGGAATCCAGTAAGATCCAACTACACCTACTTGAAAGATTTGGAGAAAACAGAAATGCAGAACAACCGTTTCTACAAAAGTTTTGCATAACCATCCTGTTGACTGTACTAGTGACAATAATCTTTTTGTTGTGGCTATTTGTTTTCTCAGCCACACAAATTGAACTGAACAAGTGTGCAGAGTGGCACCCGAACTTTAACACTTACCAGGCAATCAAATATGTGTATGCTGAAACTTTCAATGTTTCGAATTGCTGGGTTTGCACAGCTTTACCAACAGCATATGGGGGGTTGCTGTTAACTTCAGTTCCCTTAGGAGCCAACAAGACCTGGGAAAACCTAATTCATGATACATCAAATGTCACACCACACGATAAAGTAATATTGCACTTGTCTGTTCGACAGAAGGGAACTGTGTGTTTTTATAAGAATGATACAGTCAAGTTGGGTTGGAGCAATTGCAATGTGACTATTCCCTATAGATGCTACATTAAACCTGATAACATCAGATCCTATTGCAACACAAGCTATGATACATTTTTTGAACTGATGCATAAGACAACTGAAGAAGTAAAACATAATGCTGATCTCTATAAGCAACTTGTCCGTAATTGACAAGAAAATGTTTCATGCAGAGCAGGGTATAGTAAAGTTACTACTAAAGTAGAAGACTGTTACTTTATATGTGGTAGAAAAGCATATAAATGGCTACCTGAGAACTGGTCCGGCAGTTGTTTTTTGGGGTACCTGGTTCCAGCCATATGACACACAGCAGTTATTCCTCAAGGGAAAATTCGGAATGTTTGAGAAATCAAGAAACCTGTCAATCCAGTGGGGCAAATCAATGCACGCTGGAAAAAACATCATGCTATGGGCGATGGACTGACACACATGGACTTGAGTAATACTGTTATATCGTGGGCAGGTGTAATGCCAGCATATGGAGCAACAAAATCAATCTGGGAACTGAGAAAATTGTCTAAACTTCTCAAAATAATGAGTAATGCAACCTTTTCCGCCCTAGAATTGGTGACTGATGAACTGAATGCCATGAGAACCGTAGTGCTTCAAAATCGCATGGCTCTTGACTTCACCCTAGCGGCGAGAGGAGGTACATGTGCTTTAATCCAGGAGGAGTGCTGTTCATATATTCCTGACCACAAACACTTGATAGACAACCATCTCAAGGTGATTCAGCAGGTGTCAGCTATGACCAAACCAGGACCAAATCCATTGATGGACTTTTTCCAGAAATTGTTTGGGGCTTGGGGCAGCATCCTGATGAACGTTCTGATTGCCATCTGTGTAGAAATAATCCTACTGGTGGTATGTGTGTGCTGCTGCATTCCCTGCATGAAAAGACTGATTAAAAATTTTGTAGACATTTCAGTTTTAGAAACCTTATACCAAGATGGTGAACTTGAATTGCTAAAAACTGAAAATGCTTTCATGAGCTTAAACTGAATGACTCTCTTAACTGCAAATCCTGAGTGGGAAGAGGTTGGGGAAAGAAAAAACTGTTTATGCTTATCTTGAAAGTAGAATAAAAGTATTAAAATGGGGGGGGGGATGTTAGAAAAATATATAATAGTAATATGCATGCTTAGTGCATTTGAAGTTTAAAAGGGTTAATACATTTATTCTGTTCACATTTCATGAATCTGCACAACTATTAGAAACTTAACAAGAGACATTTCATTTCTGCTAATATCATGAAAATAATAAGAAGAGTTTCATTTCTGCTAATGTCATGAGACCTAACAAAGAGATATTTAATTTCTACTTATGCCATGAAAATATACAGCTGCTAGAAGCTTTGATAAAGAAAACAATAGATGCTTGAAAGTATAAACCAAAATCAGCATTACTTGTACCAAAGCTAGAAATGTACCTTGAATCTAGACAAAATGTAACATGTATTAGAGCTGTACAATTGAAGAATTGAAATGATAAGGTGGGGTAAAATAAGCCCCAAGGCCAGGTTGTTTTTCTCAAAATGTTTTTGCAAGACGACAAATAATCTGACCATGTCAGCAATAAGTCTGGTAACGTTTTCTGTGAAACATACAGAAAGCTGTGTCCAACTACATCAGCAATAGAGTAGTAACATTTTCTGTGTGACATGAAGAAAACTGTACAAGACTAACATACTGATCACCAAAGGACTAGACAAACCTTGTACCTACATGCTTTGTCTCCTTGCTGCAAGTAATAAAGGTTGCCTTGCTTGAACCTAACGTGCATTGGTCTTTGAAGTTTTTTCCTTTTACAGTAAGTATTAATCAAATAGTATTTAGAGCATCTTAGAGAGTTCTCAGGGCAGTTAGAATACTCTTAAGCCTCTCCTCCATGGACCAAAAACAGAGATTTCCCTTCCCTTTCTCTCCCTTGTTTTAAATCAGTACTAAATAAAAGAAATTCAGCAAACATAGGTGAACAGAAATAACATTCAGTAGTCCATCTGGTACATGACTCGCAATCCATTAAACAAGTCAGTGACAAACATCACTTTAGTAAACATTATAAAGACAAATTAGAAATAATGGGGACATTTCAGTTGAGTTTCCAGGAATGCGCAGTCCAATGTGAGTAAATTAGTCCACTTTTCCTCATAAACATATGTCGCAATTCATTAAACAAAGCAGAGTCTAACATCTGTCTAATAATCATTATAAAGACAAAGAATAGTAATTTCCTAGCTCTTCAAACTTTCTGATATCGCAGAATGCTGACAGTAAGCTATTTTAAGACTAAAACATTTCAATACTTCCTTGTGAATATATATTTTTACTTTTACTGTAGTGTCAAGAACTCTTTGAAATCCTATGCATTACTTCTTTCAAGTCATTCATTTTACAGTTCAGATTATATTTTGTCAAAATGTCAATAGCATTTCAAGGGCACATTTAATATTTAAACTGATATTTTAAATGAATAGCTATCAGTTACCAAGTGAGTGTGTACAGAGTGTGAGGTAACTGCAAAGATTTCATGTTGCAAAAAGTAATATGTACCTTTTCATGTACACTAGAGACTGACAATTTCAAGTAACATATATAATGCAACTTTTACAGTGTAGACAGCTTGTGAAATCAGCATGTTAAACTGAGTAATACTTTTTAATTAAGCAGCTACATTTAAGTGCACATGTAGTTTGGGAACATTTCAGTTGTGTTTCCAGGAATATGTAATCCTATGAGAATAAATCATAAAATATTACAAATAGTCCTATTATGTATTTATTTTACCTTGCTTAGATTGTTTTTCATTTTAATAACTAAACATTACATTTTCTTATTATTTGCTATCTGGGAGGCTAAATGCACTTCACAGGTTCAGAGTGTCCTTAGAAACTGCAACAGTTGTTTACTGTTGTTATGGCAACACAAGTAGAATGTAAAGAAAGCTTCACTTCTCTTGACCAACAGTACAATTTTCCCTCCTTTTTTATATATTTGTGAATACTAAAAGGAAATAATTCAAAGGAAATATGTACATGAATGGAACATTTCAGAGTTAATCACGAATATGTCCCCAATCCCAATAAGCATAACAGTGACAATCATTAATCTAATAAATATTGTAATAATAATTAAGTTCACTATTCCAATCAGTCTACCTTAAAACTTGATTATTTTAGACTATTATTTATCTATGTATAGATAGTGAGTTATTAAATATATATAGACTATATTAGTATAGTAAATAGGAGAGAATTTAGAAAGGGAGACAAGATGCAGTTAAAATAATAATGAGAAAAGACAGATGAGAGAGAAAGAAAAGAAAAAAATTAAGAGAAAATACACATATACTATGTATGTTGATTTACAGTATAAATATTTTATGTGCTAAATAACCCTCCTTCTATGAAAGAAAAGTACCCTGTTTGACATACCTGAGGTAATGTGAAAACTCTCATGTGTCATCTATTTCCAAAAAAATATAGATAAAGATTCCAGTAGTTAGTTACCTTTGGTTTAAAATTCCAAGCAGTAAAATTGGTCCTTTAAAGTAATGTTAAAACAATTCATATCATAATAGATGCCTTAAGAGATTTGGCTGTAACAGTATCAGTGTTTTGCTTCTTCTTTTTGACATCTGTCCAGACATTTGTTTCTTTTGTTCTCTTGAGAGAAGGTGACATCCAATCCATATCTTCTGTTAAAGTACTCACATTATTAGTTTTAATAAATGAAGAGGCTTCCTCTGAGTCAATAAAAGTCCTCATTTCGTTGGCATACAGTATTCTTATCTTAGCTGGATATGCAAGTTGTGCCTTGATGTTATTTTGTTTCAGAAACTTTATCATTGGCCACACATTTTCCTTCGTTCCATTATTCTAGATGAATAGTCGTTATCAAATCTTATCAGGGTCTGTTTATATTTTTGAGGTGCCTTCCTCCAAGCAGATCTTAAAATCAGTTCCTTGTCCAAGTATGAAAGAAATTTGATAATTATTGACCTAGGAGGAGAGTTTGAGTTAGTGGCAGGTTTCCCAAGAGCTCTGTGTGCCCTTTCAATGCCAAAGGAAAGTCCTTCTTTTAAATTTAAAAAGTCAGGGATCCAGCTTGATAAAAAGGAAATAATATCCTCACCTTCTGTGTTTTCAGGTAATCAGAAAATCCTGATGTTATTTCTCCTCTCCTTATTTTCCAAGTCATCTACTTTATTAACCAGCCAAGTGTTTTGTTTAAGAAGCCATTCTTTCTGTGTTTCCTCTTCCTTAAGTCTGCTTTCTAAGTAATTTAGAGAAACCTCTATTCCTGTTATCCTTGTTTGGTGTTGTAGCATTTCCTTGAGGGTGTCAGCCTGTTTTTGACTGCTTGTTTTAATATTTTCTAGGTTCTCTTTAAAATCATCCATCTTCAAAGACAACACCTGCAGGGTAGATGCCATCTGTTGTAGTTCCTTATTTAAGGCAACATCCTGGTGAGAATTCCTTCAGTTGCTCATTTTAACAAGTGAATTTATCTCCAAGCTTTTTGACAGAAAATTATTTGTAAAACTTCACCAAAGTTTCTAATTATATAAATTAGACATTTATCTATAAGATTTTATACTTTGAAGAAAAAAAAATATTTTTTCCTGTCTTATTTAACTAGTTATATGGAGCTCTAAAATACTGCTGCTTTCAGTTAGCCATTCAGGCTCTGCCCCCAGTTAGTATTTTTTAAAGCTAGAAGAGGGATAGAAGCACTTTATAGCTGAAGAGTCAAGTATAGTAGTAACAGGAATACTAGGGTACATACTGACATACAACCTAGTTATTAGAAAGTGGTAGAAAGTATTTGAAGGAAATGAATAAAGTGGGAAGGTCAGAAAGAAACTGAAATGTAGAAAGGTTTGTTATGTGGAATGGAAAAGAGATTATAAAGGAATCCAGAGTGTGAGCTGACAAAGAAAATTGAGTTATCTAGGTCTGGAGCATGTGCATGACTCCATGTGATTTAAGTATTGTTTTAGTAAGGGCTTGAAGGTGGAAGTTTTTATGGTATTTTTTAGGTATTTTGACATGGTGTTCCAGTGTTTAGATATGTAATCAAATTATAGTAAGCTACTAATTAATTACTGGATATAATTACAATTCATATGTTCATTGGTAAGTACTAGGCTATTGGCCCAAGTGCTTAAAGAAGCCTAGCCAACAAGGTTTCCTGGCTTACGCCACCCAAGAAAGTTATTTTCCTGTGCCCCTGTCGAGCAGACTCACAGAAGTGATCCATGGGGTGTATTTCCTATTTCCCATCCACTCATCAAGATTTTTCTTGAAGAGTGCTAATGAGGAACTTTGCTTGACATAGATGGGTAGCTTGTTCCAGAGTATGGGAAGTCTCTGGGACAGAAATCTATCCCTCCAGCGTGTCCTGTTTATTGTGGTGACAAGGTTTAGGCCCCTAGAGTGTGTAGCTTGGAGGGATTGGGATTTCTTTAGGTGTAGCATGTCCAACAGCTCTGGGTTTGACATATCTTTATATGTTAGGCAGGGATCACCTTTGAGTAGGTGATGTGCTACAGAGTAAAGCTGGAGTATTTTGAGATGGTCAGTGTAGGGCATCTATTTGAGGCAAGTAATCCTCTTTGTGAGGTACTTCTATGGCCTTTCCAGCTGCTGCAGATGTCTTGTGAGGTACATTCCAAAAGGAGCATTGTACTCTATAATGGGACTAATGAGTGCCGATTAGAGTGTAACACTTATCTCCTTTTTCCTGGATGAGAACCCTTTTATGATGAGGTGTGCTACATAGAAGGATTTCCTAACTACTGTGTCAGTTTGATTATCAAAGGAGAGACTACTGTCTACCTGGGTCCCAAGGTCTCTTATCACACATTCACTGTTAAGTAGACTGCCACCTATGTGATAGTTCATGGTTACAGAGTTTTCACCAAAGGTGATGACAATGCACTTTTTGGCATTGAGCTTGAGGCCATGGCTCTGACACCAGGCATCTTTCTCAGTGAGACTCTTCTGTAGGATGTCCACATCATGTGGGGACTCATCTTTGGTGTCTAGTTTGCAGTCATCTGCAAACTTCATTACCCAAAGGCTTTCTGTGTTAGCCTGTACTTCAGAGAAGTAGATACCAAACAGAAGAGGTCCCAAGACTGAACCCTGTGGTACTCCAATTGTCACTGGTTTGATGTCAGATTTGGAGTCTGCAGCTTTTACAGTGTGGGTTCTGCCAGTGAGCCAATTGGCAACCCATCTTGTGATGTAGGTATTTATACCTAGTTTAGTGAGTTTAGCTATAATTCCAAAATGGGGGCTGGTGTTGAAAGCCTTGGCGAGGTCAAGATAGGCTGTGTGAACCACCTCACCCTCGTCTACGGCTTTGGTGACTGCCTCAAAGAAGTCGATCAGGTTCAGGAAGCATGATCTGCCTTTCACAAACCCGAACTGGGTGGAGTCCAGAGTTTGGAGGTTACCAATGTCTTTGTTTATGAGTTCCATGATAACACGTTCCATGGCCTTACAGACCAGGCTCATCAGGCTAATAGAGCGATAGTTCCTGGGATCAGCGGTGGTTCTCCCTTTGTGTAGTGGGATAACTTGTTGTGTGCCATTCAGTGGGCATAAAGCCTGATGTGAGGCTATGATTGAACATGGTACTTAGGTGGGGAGCCAGTTCATTCTGAAGTTCATGTAAAATGCAGCCTGGGATGTTGTCCAGTCCTATGGATGCTGTGTTTTTGGCTTTAGAGAGTGCAGCTTTTACCTGCAGAGTTGTGATTACAGGGACTCTGCATTCTTCCTGCATAGATATGGGCCCTTTAGGGGGTGAGAAGGGGGTAAAGTTAGTACTGAACCTCTCTGCCAGGATGTTGGCAATATCAGTTGGTTCTGTAATTTTCGTGCCATTGTGCTGTAACTCAGAGCAGATCTGGGTGTTGCCATTGAGATTCTTGACATAGCTATAGAATGTTTTGTGGTTGTCCCTAGAATCAGTGGTGATTTTGTTTTCATGGCTAGCTTTGGAGGATCTTATAAGGGATCATAGCTTCTTACTGAGGCTGACCAGGGAGATCCTCCACTCATGAGATTTTACTCTCTTTTGCAACAGTTTCTTCCTTCTGTTGTAGAGTTTGTTTATGGCAGGGGACCACCAGATCAGCATGTTTGTTAAATCTAGAATGGTTAAAATCTTTTCTTTCCTAGTCTGTCTATGAATTAATTCCCTTAGGATATTGAAAAGTATCACATTTGGATATATTATTCAGTTTCTGGGTTTCAAAATCATATGGAGCTGTCCATCTTAGGAAACAACAGAATAGGACTATTCCAGTTTGGGACTCAGTATTTAACTCCCATTTTAAGCAGTTTTCTTACTTCCTCATTTACTACTTTTCTTTGGGACTCTGGTACCCCTATACAGTTTAGGGTCACCTTCTCCCCTTACAGAGATTCAGTACAGAGCAGAATGAAATAATTTCTACCCAGTAGCTCAGAAAACAAACTCTTTATTTCTTAGTAAGGAGACTTTCATTTCTTCTTTCTGGGCATTAAAGTATCATCTATTTAAACAGCAGAAACTGAGTCCCATGATACCAGCATATCTGTGTCTGTGTCACCCACTGAGCTGACTGAAGAATAGCCAACTTTGTTCCATGCATTTAACACATTTAGTTGATACACCTGCTCTGGATTTCTCTTTCCAATCTGTTTTACTTTGTAATTCTATTTCTTATTTTTTCTCTAAAACCCAAAAGGGCCCTTGCCAATGTACTAGGATTTATTTTCAGCAGAAGGAACTGATACTAACACTTTGTCCACTGTTTTAAACTTGCAGAGTCTGGTATGTTTATTACAAACCCTCTATTTCATCTCTTGTCTTCTTTGTGTGTGTATCCCTTAAGTACTGACATAATAATTTTTAACATATCTTTGGAAGTTTGTAAAGTACATACAGACTTCCAAGGATATGTTCAGGTTGAAACTAAGGGGTTGTGGCTGACCAAGTTTGCAGATGACTGCAAATTGGGTGCAATTATTGAATCCCCAAATGATGTCAGTATACTCCAGTAGGGTCTTCCGCAGACCTACGACTGATATCTTAGTCACGGTCTCAAACTGAATGCAAAAAAATGCATCATCATTCCCGTCAGCACAAAAAGATATCACTTCACACTATCAAATCAACAACAACCTAAGTACCCATGAAATGGTAAGGAACCTGGGATCACATGTTGACAGCAACCTTAATGTCAGTCACCATGTGTCTACTCTAGTAAGGCTTTCTACATAGCACACTTGATTAGAAAAAGCATCACCTTGAAAGAAAAAGAGGTTATAAACCCTCTATACTCGGCACTAATCCAGGCGATAATTGAGTATAACACCCTGTCTGACATATACCGCACAAAGCACCTGCAGCAATGGGAGAGACCTCAGCGGTTTCTAACAAAGAAGATCAAGGGACTCCAGCAAGTGCCTTACATAGGCCGACTAAAGTCCCTTTCACTATACTCTGTATCATATAATCTTCTTAGGGGAGACTTATGCCTGACAATCTCAGACCCAAACCTAATGAACTTGCTTCATATCCGTAAATCAAACGGGATTAGGGCTATCCATTCCAGGGACCAAAATATGGTCTGCAACTTAAATAGGACATGCTGGAGTGACGGGTTTATCTCCCAGTGACTGCCACATCTTTGGAATAGGCTACCAATTCATATGAAACAGAGCACCTCTATGATACTGTTCAAGAGGAACCTGGACGAGTGGATGGGTCACTGTCAATTCTTACTGGGAATAGTGCCCACAACCCTCCTGGACATGGGCAGTCATTACTAAATGCAATCTTGGGTACTGACTAGCATTTCTATGGTATTACATTGGGATGAAACTGCTACGCTTGAAATGACCTTGGGGTCCATAACCTAGTAATCTCCTATAATCCTATGATCTTAAGTGTGCCATCATACTTTTAAATGGGAGCTTTCCTCCCAATAAATCTTCTTTGCTATGCCCGATGCCTAAAATATACCATGAAATATGCAAAAATAAAACACAATA
The DNA here is from genome assembly GCF_019279795.1 of Protopterus annectens. Lineage (NCBI taxonomy): Eukaryota > Metazoa > Chordata > Ceratodontiformes > Protopteridae > Protopterus > Protopterus annectens. Next base: position 984,371,349 of record NC_056726.1, on the reverse strand, counting down.
TACTCATACTTGTTTATGACAATTTACTTAATGCTTTCATACCAGAATTCATCAGAATATCACTCATACATACATCACACTATTAATTTTGTATGAAAACAATAACACGTCCAGTTTATAATCTAATTTTAACAATTTTGAAGATATTGCTGTTAAAGCTGAATCACTTTTATAAAGAAATGTGGATGTTTTTTAAAGCTTTAAAGCTTAAGTGTCAGTTGTTAATGGTATGTGGTTAGTAAGCTGGTAGAGTATAAGGCATGTGATGTACATGTGGGTGGTATTATTCTGAAGTCTGGTATTATTTCAGATGAAAGCTCTAAATAAATTATGATATATGAGTCCAGGCATTTTATGTTTTCTTTCTGCATATTTAGTGGGCTTTGGTTTTGAGGTGAGGAATTGGATTGAGCGATTTGTGTTGAGTTATTATGTATAGCACTCTGTATAGCATCAATCCTTTTGAATCACAGGGCACATTTGTTAAAGTGAAAAGAATGTAGGGAAGTTAAGTGATCACAGTTCTTAACATATTGTTATATGCTAGGCCTTTCTTTAATGGTCAATGGGGTCTTATTAAAGCACTCCATTGACCCAAGAAGTTATTAACTGTTTCACTTAAAAACATTGGAAAACTGGTGCACAACCCTGGACATAAACAAAGTTAACTGGTCCAGGAGTAATTCTTTAGGTATCCCCACCATGCAGAAAATTAACAGCTATTAGGATATTGATTTAGTACAAGCTTTTCACAGTGGCACTACTTCAGGAAACTTTGTAGCATAGTGACTAATCAGTAGAATGCACTGTTAGCCATCTAGATCCTACTAATGGTCCAGCAAAATTGACTGCTATCCACTACAACGGGTCTTCGCTAATAGGTACAGGTATCAGCAGACTTCTGAACCCCGTATATTCTGGACATGCTGCATACAAATTCTTTGTGTCTTTCGTTACACTAGGCAGACAAATGTGGTTAAAATTCTGAACTTGGTTTTGTCTAAGTTTCAGCCTGGAATATGCCTTTGTGCCAGTTTTGTCAAAGGTGCTCTAAAAGGTTCTCAAATTAACTTTAGGCGTAGTATTTCTGCTGTGTCTTTGTTTACCATGTGCATCGAGTAGCACTTTAATTTAAAATATGGATATGTGATGGGTCCAGTCTGCACATATGTTAATCCATCTGCTTAATGTGTCATTGACTTACTGTGCTTCCCTAAAGTGTTCATTGCTTATCTGTAAATCTACCAAGTCAGGAGCACTTTCTTCAGTACACTGCCATGATGTACACGGTATAGCTACTTCACCAAAGAATTCAGGTAAAGGTGTTCCTTTTACTATTTCTTCCTCTGCAAATAGCAATGTCTGCATTTGCATGTTGCAATACATGAACAAAAACTAGTGTGATTTGGTAAGTGAATCACACTATGCATGCCACCAACACCAGGGCAGTGTGTAGCAAACAATGCAGACCCTCGTCTTATGAAGTGCAGTCTATTTACAATTAATAAATAATGCTTTATTTCCAAGAAAACATCAGCTTACTTCTGATTAAAGTACTTGATGGTTACTCACATTTCTCATTTGTTTGTAAAGTATCTAAAAGGAAACCAGGAATACCTTATAGACCTCAGACTTGGCAGTTTGTGTTTACTCAATCTGAATTATAATCCTTGCTATATCCACAAGCAGATACCTGGAATTCTCTGTATATTAATAGTTAGATTTGTGGAATTCCTTAATGTTTATTGCCAATCCACCTAAGCATGTATCATTACTCAACAGTACATCACGACACTTGCCTGTCTTTGTTTTCCAATTTATAATTTGTTTTATCTACTTACTTTTTACTGAACAAATATTGCCAAGTCCTACACTTTATATGTTCTAGCCCATTCCTTTAATTCTAACTACATGCCATTTATTGTTTTCTCTATACATCATCAGTTTTGTTTTTCCTTTATTTATTTAAGGGTAGGTCATAGATCTCCGCATACTGTTTCAGTGATACGGTTATTATTTAAATATTGAAGTGGAAGTAGCTTTTGAGAATAACTTTGAAATTAGCTAGTGCCCATTTGACCCTTTAAAGGGCTGGTATACCACTGACCAATGTCTTTGTGAACCCTCTCTTCATCGGTATACTGTATAGTTTACCTCACGTTATATTGTTCAATACCAACTCAATGTTTTTGGATAAGACACAAAAAGATTGTTTTAATATAGATCCTCCTTGCATGCAATAACCACATCATTTAGGTTATGAAATCCACTTAATAACAAAATGTTTGATTAATTTAATACAGTCAAATGTCATAAATTGCAACATAACAAATTACAGTAGGCAGTGTAATCCACTCACCTTTACTCTACTTACTATTGGCATAAAGCCGTGTGAAATCAATACACTCACTTAAACTGAACTACTAGTTATACTCAGCATGATGTCACTCACTTCTGTAACCCACAAGACACATAATACCAACCTAAACAGACCTAAAATAGTAGAGGGGAACAGAAGAGGGGGGCATTACAGCTCCACTCTGCCTGCATGCACCCACAACCTAACATAACCTAAAAGTTCTAAACCATTATAACCTGAACAAAGGGCGGGGGGGGGGGGGCACAACAAGCTCACTCCAGAATCGGATTCCTCTAACTGCCAGCTACTGCATCAAATCCAGCTAACTCCTCCATCCTTATTACCTCACTTCCTCCCTACTCATTCCTCTTTCCTAACCATTAACCCTTGCACTTCCTTTGCCCAAACCTAAATCCCTTTCCAAAAACCTGATTCTCCCATTCTAAACATCTCCTTCACCCCCCAAGCAGTGTCTTTGGACAAATTAGTCTGTGCCCAAACTACATTTCTTATAATAGTGCATTTTACAATTAGATGTTTTGCAACTGGCAAACATCAATGGCCTACCTCCTAGCTATGTATGTAACTCATAAAAAGTATAAATGATTATCTGATACACAATTTTTCAAATCACCCAATAACATCATTTATTTATTTTTTATTTTTATTTTATTTTACATTTGTTGACCGGGCTAGTCTAGCTGGATATATTTCCATTTTCAGTAGAGGCCCGGGGAGAAAAGCTCCACATAAAAACATAAACAATGAGACATATTGTTAATAAACACTTTATAAAAACAAAATAAGAAAAAAAGTAGTAATATAAAATAAGATTTGGAGATAAAATTAACAAAAGTTAAGGCACACCATCAAAGAGGTCATGACTAGAGTTAGGTCAGTTTCAAAGCTTCTAACTTAATTTAAACAGGCTATGCCCTAAGGCTCCTACTGTAATAGGAATAAGGTACAAGTGGATAGAGAGAAGGAGAAAAGTGTATAGTAAAGAGAGAGGGAAGAGACAGTAGTCAAGAAATGAGAGAAGAAATGAAAAAGAAAAACAAAAGGCTATGGGAGAGGTAAGAGAACTGGGTCAGAGCACAGAAGGAATACAAGAGAAAAAGAAAGGTAATAGCTAGGTGTTCAGCTCCAGACAAGTGACAAGTGGAGTACCTCAGGGTTCAGTCCTGGGACCGCTCTTGTTTGGCATCTACTTTTCTGAAGGACAGGCCAACACTAAGGGACTCTGGCTAACAAAGTTCGCAGATGACTGCAAACTGGGAGCCATTACTGAATCCCCAAATGATGTGGATATTCTACAAAAGGACCTTACAGAAACAGATGCTTGGTGCCACAGCCATGGGCTCAAGCTTAATGCCAAGAAATGTATAGTTATCCCCTTAGGGAAAACCCATGTATCCATGAATTACCACATAGGTAGCAGTACACTAAACACCGAAAGTGTGATGAGAGACTTAAGGACACAGGTGGACAGTGGTCTCACCTTCGATAACTACATTACCTCAACAGTCAGGAAAACCTTCTATGTGGCACACCTCATCACTAAGGGCTTTTCATCCAGAAAAAAGGAGGTCATTGTCCCACTGTATTCATCCCTCATTTGACCCATTATAGAGTACAATGCTCTGTTTGGTATGTGCCTCACAAGACATCTGCAACAGCTGGAAAGGCTGCAGAAATACCTCACTAAAAAAATCACAGGCCTAAAGCAGATGCCCTATGCTGACTGTCTAAAAAAACTGCAGCTATACTCTGTGACATATCGTCTACTCAGAGGTGATCTCTGTTTAACATACAAGGCCATGTAAAACCCTGAGTTGTTGGACATGCTCCACTTAAAGAAATCCCAATCTCTCAGAGCCAAATGCTCCAGGGATCTAAACCTTGTTATCACAATGAGCAAAACATGCTGGAGGGATAGGTTCCTGACCCAGAGACTCCTCATACTTTGGAATAGACTGTCCATACATGTCAAGCAGAGCATCTCCTTGGCCGTCTTCAAAAGGAACTTTGACGATTGGATGGGAGATAGGAAATTCACCCCGGGGATCATGTCAGTCGCCCTGAAAGACAGGGGTCCAGGGAAGTAAATATTGTTGAAAGAAATATCCGGGGAATAGTTTGGCTAAGCTTGTATAGGCCCTAGGGCTAATAGCCTTGTACCACCCTATGAACCTGTGAACCATTACCTCACTTAACAGTGCTATCATTAAAGCTGAACTTAATACCAAACTACTCAGCACCATAATCGATGACAAACTTAAATTTGACCTACATATCCAGCAATGTATTTAAAAAAAAACATCAGAAACTTGGACTAGTTTACAGAAACTGAAAATTCCTTACACCCTCCTCCATACTCTCTCTGGCTCAGTCACTTCTCTCACCTTGCCTACTGTATGCTGCCTCTATCCTTACTAATATTCAATCTACTCTTATGTCTAAACTTGAGCAAATTTACAATAAAATAGCCAGATTTGCCACTTACCTTCCTCACCATTCCCATCACTGTCTTGCTCTGGCCTGCATTCTCTCACCAGCTACTGCTTCCCCAATTATATATCACACACACCATTCTCTATAATCTCTCTTGCCGCCCCCCCCAGCTCCAAACTAGTATCTTACTTCTCAACCCTCCAACACCTTCGTGCCACTGATAAACAGCTGCTCGACATTTATAAATCCAATAAGAATATTGGAAAGTTCCTGTATAAATACTCAGTAGCTCATATCTGGAATATAGTCCTCCTCAATATAAGAAATATTCCCCAAAAACATCAGTTTAAAATAGAGCTAAAACACTGTCTTCAAAAGACCTGATCCTGTCCGTGCCAAGACCCCACATAACAACAACCTTACTTAATCACCTTATACTCTACTCACCTTCAATTTACCACAACTAATTAACTCTTCATGGTCTTATTCTCACTGAAATGCAGCTTTGTTGCTCTACTTATTATACCTTTTATTATTATACTTATTTGTTTATTGTATGCCATTGTAACAATGTTATACTGTTTTTACTGAGGATTTGTGTACTTTTCATTTTCTACTATATCTGATTGTATTGTTAACTTCTAGGTATTTGCCCTTTGTTCTTATAGGTTCATAGGTTCGTAGGAAGGTACTAGGCTATCAGCCCTAGGGCCTATACAAGCCCAGCCAAAAAGGTACCCTGGCTTTTGCCACCCAAGAAAATAATTTTCCTGTGCCACTGTTGAGCAGAGCCACAGAAAAAATAACCAGACTTTGCAGATTGTGAACCCAAGACCCTGTACTCTTCAGTCACAGTACTTAACCACTAAGCCAACACAGCAGTGTTATTTTGAGATTTTCTCCTCAGGTCTCCACTGAAAATGGGCCTTGGCTCAGTTGGACCAACCTGGTTAACAAATGTTAAAGAAAAATAAATAAAAAAGTAAAATCCTTTTTATCTGTACCATTTTTTAAACATTTTATTGCATATTGAATGTACATGAAACAAATGTATATAAAAAACAAACAACTAAAATACATAAACTATATACAGGGTCCACAACTACATGTAACATTAATGAAAAACAATAAGACTTTTCCAGTAAGTCTCTAAATATGTAACAAATTTAAAGGCTGTCCTATACAATTTTTTCAGAGTTGTGTTGCACTCGGATATGTTTCTTATTGCCTGAAAGCTTTATAATGAGACCTCAAACAGGACAGATATATAGCATTTAACAAGTAAGTATTAAAGTTTTAGCTTTTAGATATTCACTTCCACAATCTTATATTTCACATTATTCTCAGTTTCTATATTGGATGATATTCTGAACCTCTGCCTAGTACACTGAGCACATTAATGGCCAAGTATACGTCCTTGCTGAGTTGCCATTATATCACATGTAAAAATCAATTTTTTTCTCCAGAGTACATTTCCCCCCAGTGGATGCATGACTCACTTTACCCCAGTTTGAAATCATGTGCATGAAACTATATTGCTTGAAGTTAAAGCTGTGCATGTGTCTTTACAGCTGGAAGCAACAAGCAACTGAATTTTGATTCTGATAGTCATGACATTATTCTAAAAAATTCTGCATTACTACATATGGTTACAGAGAAATGTTACCGCCAGTAGTCCTTTCCAGTCAACTGAGTACACAGTTTCTGACAACATGTTTATAGAAATGCATATATTTTTATCTTTTCAGGGTATAAAGTGTAGTGCATATCTGAATAATATCATGGCTGTGTTCATAGGTGAATACTCGTCTAACTGTCTTGAAGGGCCATTTAAAATTTAGTCAATAATCCAAGGCTAGAATCAAATCTTGAACTTTGAGCCTCTGAGATGGAAACCTTTACCATTATGCTAAACTTACCTCGTTAAATTATTTGTTCTCCATGGCACTGGATTGTTGACAATAGGATACACACTTGTGCTCTTCTGAATAGACACACACACACACACACACACACACACACACACACACACACACACTAATTGACTGAAGCAAGATTAGAACACCTACCTAACTAGATACACCTGTTAGAGAACTCAGCACTTAATGCAAGCACCACAGCACAAGTCTTAGGCAATGATATCCAACCATATAGTTATTTTCTAGAAAAACAATAACAGTGTATGTTATTCTATATTGCAAAAACACACATTTTATAAGTTCTTTGTGGAAAAAAAGAGATGTGAATAAGAATAAATAAGCTGTTCTTCCACACTAAAATTATGGTGATGTATTTTTTATTATTAGATATAATTAATTGCCTCCTTCTTATGGGTTGCACTTAGTATGAATCTCATATCATACAGAACTAGCTCATTCTGTGATATATTCAACCCATGAGAAAGGAAGAAACAAAAGAACTCTTATCCCATGCCAAATTAAAACCACCTTTAGCACTGTATGTTTCCCACTACTGGGATCCTAACATATGCCAAATTCAAAAAATAATAAATAAATAAACAAATATATATAGAAATCAATTAAGTAAATAAAACTCAAATCACATTAGTAAAACACTTATCTAAAAGTGACTTGGTTAAGCAGGTGATGGCTATAACATAATACGATTCTAATAGGTTTAACTGCAACTATAGCAGTCCATGTGTTGGAGAGGTGCTCAGCAAAGTGTTTGTATGTCACCTCACAGTGATGGCTTCCAGGCAATGCAAAAAATTAAAGGTATAATTTAGTTGAGGGTGAGATGTAAATTTGAAGTTATTTTGATGGAACTACTGTATGTATGTATTTATGTATGTATGTATTTGTATACCTTACTGACATTTAACTCTGCAGCTAGACAATCAGACTTGCCACCATTACCTCTGCAGCCAGAAACTGGTGAAGGCAGAGCTGTAGTGTGTTGCAATTGTGTGTTCTATGACACAATTTTCAGTTTAAACAGTTATGTGACTTTTTATTGCTGTCTTTATTTTTATAGCACTCCAACATTTCTCCAAGATGACTTGTTTTGTGTGCTACAAAACTTTCTTCATATTTCCTTAATAAATATTAAAAAAGGGTCACTAATATATTTAACCCTCATAAGCTGCATGCATACCTTTAATATATAGCAAAAGTGAAAAATGTATCACTTTTTGTTGGCCTTTTGTGTCATGTAATGTACTGATACAGCTTAGGAAGAACTGATTTATAACGAGATTCCTACTTTGTTTCCATCAAAAAATGTCTACTATTTTAAATTTCCTCAAATGTACAGTATTTTTGATAGGATCATTTACAGACATATTTATAATTAACTTACCTGAATATATCGCTTACAGACATATGTATAATTAACTTACCTTGAGTGGTACAGTAGAAGAGAAGGCAGGACCCTGTAAATCACAATAAATGAGAGATTACTGCTTCATTTCAATAATAGGTATACAAACTGATATTCATGGATGTGTATTTACCATGGTGTTTCAAGAAAAGCAAGTAGCATGCCTTTTTTTGTAATTGTTCATCTGAAGGAAATACTGACCAGTTAATTTTTACTTGTGAAATAATATGTCTCTGTGTTATTCACAATACAAGGAATAGAAATGAAATATTTTATAAATCATTGAATAATTGTGAATATTTCATGTTATAACATGAGAAATCCAAAACTGACAAGTGCGAATAATCATAACTTGATAATAAAAATGGCAGATGTTTCTTATTTATACATTTATTACTTGTATAGATGAGATTATCTGTTGACTACTGTCAGCTAATATCCAGGTGCAAAGTATATCCACAAGCATATATACTCAAAAAATATAAAAAATAGGAAACATCAATAATCACAGATTAGTCACACATAGCAGAAGACAACTTCAAAAACTTTTAAAGCTAACTAAGATCACTTCACTGATGAAAATAAAGGTGTCGGCTTTACTTTAAAGATCATGAATAAAGTATGCAGTCTATAACATGGCCCATAGAATCTTAATCTCTTTATATATTTCAGTTCTAATTATAACAGGTGCTTAAATGCACTGCTTAAGATACCTTTGTATTCCATTTTGTCTAATTTTTGAATGAGTATATTCACTGTTATAAGCAAGATCGTATTTGTTCTGTATTTCACTTTTTGATTATTAATTCTTCATCTATGTTTTCTTACAGGCAAGTTCATGAACAAAAAGAATCCTTGGACCGGGTCACTTACCCAGTTTATATATTTATTTATGTATGAATAAATAAATAAGTAAATAAATAATAGCAACAAGTATAAAAACAATGAATAAATTATTCATGTGAGTACAAACATTGGTTTGCGGGCACACATTTTTGTGGAGTATATTATGGAGACTTTTAATATCTTAATAGACAGCAAAATGTTTGCAAGTATGATTTACAGTGGTAGTTTCAGTGATTGCATAAGCACAAAACCAGAAAAAGTTCAATAGAGATTATAGCACTTAATTTAAGTAGCAGACATAAAATTTGAGTGGAACACAGTGACCTGTCATGTACTACTTTGCTGATGTCTTGTTTAATGTCACTGAATGAGTAAAGATGAACAGAGTCATGGCATCGATTCAGTGACAATTCAGTGAAAAATGTATAAACTTAAAATAGAATGTTAACAATCATGTCAATAATTGCTTCACTGTCAGAATGCCTGAAATCTCATGGGGAAGAAATATAAAATGTGCTTCACAAATTGAATAGTGAAAGTGATCAGAGTCCATCCATGAGGTGCAAATGGGGGAGGCTCAAGCAGAGAAGGAGTGTGTCTGAGGATATCAGTCTGGTCAAAACAAAAGGAACAGTACGAAAACTTTAGTGCACATGACGTTCAAAACAGCATAACATTTAAGAATCCCACACATTTTAACACAATATATATATAGAAACAATATGTTATACTACCATGCAAAAGATCTGTCTATTGAAGGAAATTTGCTTTCTAATTGTAGGCAACATAAACAGAATGGTACATACCCTAGAGAAGGCCACTACTCTGAAACTGACTTTCTATCCATATAAAACAAAGCTCACCCCTGCCCCTATTCAAATGCAACTTCAGTCAGTGGCTGGAAACAAGGAAATGTACATCAGTACAATTCCCTGTGCTACTACTGGACAGAGTGCAGCACCTAAATGCCCTGTCCTGCAGCAGGGTTCCATTTCAATACTCAGCAGAATGACCACAGAAGCATTCATTCACAAATAGGAAGTATAGGACTAAAAATCATAGCAAGGGTAAATTGAACACTGTGTGTTAGGGTTGGAAAAGGAGTTAGGTTATTATTTTATGGGTATGTGTGTGTGTGTGTGTTGGGGGGTTGTCTGTGTGTGTGACTGTGTGTTAGGGTTAGGAGTGTGGCCACATGTCTGTGTGTGTATTTGCATGTCATGAGTGTCCAAGCTGTCTAGTGTAGTGGTAATGGCTACAGAAAGGGGTTTTCCTAAAGTAAAGTGTACAGTTATGGTTAGGGTCAGTGCAAGGCTAGAATTAATACACAGTATTAAGGTGTGCAGGGGGCAATACCTGCCCACCTTAGTAATGCTTTAACCATAACCCCGAATCCTAACCATATAGCTTAACTTAGAAAATACCTTCCTATAACACTATGAATATTCAGACATATCTGTTCTGAATAGTGTTTAGGGTTGCAATTCATTGATTGAAGAATAATTTGTTTTTTCTTTTACCATGCTTTGATTTTGTCACTGACAAATATTCAATATGTTGAGGTCAGTTTTTTGCAGATCATCAATTTAAGATGTTGATCTTTCTTTACTTAATCATATATGTTTCAATTACTAATCATTAAGAATACCACACCTAGTGAAAAAATTGAGAACCACATTTAATCACAGCTCAAATAATCAAGCACTGTTCACTTGGTTCATTTGGTATCAATAAAAAAACTGAAAAACAAAGTTACACTCATTGCATAAAATGATTGCAAATGTACATCAAATGCTTAGTTTAAATCAAATGATATACAATTCAAATTCATCTAATATAAAAAATGAACAACTACCCCTCATACAACCTTATTAAGAATATAAGATAAATACAAGACAAGCAATCAAGAGGTCCATAAGATGCCTGGAAATATACATCTTATAAGTAGACACACTTAAAAGTTTATGTCTCCCTAATCAAGCATTTAATATTGCTTATCTCTCAAACTAAGCAGGACTGTACACAATTACTGTGGTGTAAGTTTGCACCTACTTGGTTTGACCTGTAGTGGTAACTTATTCCATAGACTGGAAACTCCATAAGTTAACAATCTATGTCTTTAATGAGGCTTGTTTATTTCCTGGTATATATTTAGGCTTCTAGGGCAGGTGTGTGTCCAGCCAGTGGTTTTGCAACAAAATAGGAGGTCAAATATGATTGAGTCTTTTAAAGTTCAAAAACAAGTAACAGATCACCTTCAACACCTCCTGAGTATAACGGGAGTCATGCTAACCTTTGGGGATAGTCGAAGGATTTAGGACCTTTATTTTTCTTGGTTAGGTAAGTTTGGAACCTTGCCAGTTGAGTGATATGCTTGGATTTAGATACACCAAAAACAGCATTATATTTAATGGTGTGACTGATAAGTAAAGAGTAGAGTGGTAGGATGTCTTCTATGGAACTGGAAGATATTGCCCTGGAAATTAACAGAGAGTGATAGAAGGATTTCCTGTCTATGGTAGAAGCAAGATAATCAAATGACTGAGAGTTGTCCACATAAACACCCTTCTCCCTTATGAGCGTGTCTATCTGAAGGGGATTACCATTTAAAACACATAAGGTGGAAACGGCTTTTTAACTTAATGTCACTACACTTCAGTTTTTTTTACATTTAGCTTGAAATCATTTCAGTGTACACTGCATATGCATATTTCAGCCTTTGCTTGAGATGATTAGCGTCGGTGGATGAGAAGATATCAATGCCCATCTTGCAGTCTTTAGCAAACTTGGCCAACTACACTTCTGGGATATTGGACTGGATGCTTGAAAAATAAATACCAAACAGGAGACAGCCTACCATGAATTAGTGTGATACCCCATTAGCTGAAATTTTATATTCAGAGAGGGTAATAGCAACTTTCATAAGTAATTTTTTTGATACCCTAATTGCAATCCAATGGATAACACAGGAGCTTACATTAAGTTAGTCTAATTTTTTTCACTAATTCCAGTATAACAGTAACAAGAACCTCCGCTGGGTAAAGATAACCAGTGTACACTGAGTGATCACTGTACACAGCCTCTGTAACCTTTTCAAAGAAGCTTACAAGGTTTATGAGACAAGATCTGACTTGCACAAAGTCAAAGTGATTGGGTTCTAAAGCAGAAAATTGACCTATGTGTGCAGGAAATGATTTCTGCTACAATACATTCCATTGCTGGTAAGGCTGATGGGGCTACTATTACCTAGGTCAGTCAGAGTGGCTGTTCATGCATCACGCACATACCTTGCAGACAGGCTGAGGGTGAACAGTTTAATTAGAGGCTCTGATAATGTATACTTGGCACTAATGATGATGCAGCCTGGTATATTGTCTGGTCCACGAAAGTATTAATTTAAGCTTTCAACAGGGATTATATGCCTTGTTCCAGGGTAATTTCAGGGAAAACTAAATTTTGAAGGATACTGAAAGTAGCAATGTGGGGAGGTGGGATTTAGTTAGCACTAAATTTGACTGTGAATATATTGGCTATGTTATTGGGATTGGAATATGTGTTTTGTTATCACAGATGAGCTCAGTGTACTGTTGGACATGAGTCCCTTTTTCTGACATTACTAATAAAAGATATGTAGATCCCTTTGGTATCTGTAGTGAACATAAGCTCACAATCTGTTT